>NC_071267.1:6532276-6688738 GCF_023375685.1 Ictalurus furcatus
TGTTTTCAGATGTATTCGGATTAATGTAGACGTAGCCCTAGTTGAGCGTGTGCTGTAAACTTGAGCTGTGTGCAACCTCTAGTCAGAGCAACCTCCTAAATGTGGTGGGTTTTTTGGTTTTGTTTTGTTTTAAGTGAGGGCATGTATCACACCCCAGTCCCAGTGGGAACTAAAATCCATGCATTTTGCTCATATTTTCCCTCAAGTTTTCCCTCAGGGATCAGTGAAGTCCATCCATCTCTCTGTAAGCTGTGGATCATCAGTGCTCTGCTGCTCTTCTGACTTTCTGTAAGCGCACCCCGAATCCCAGTATTGCTTGAAGATGACGCTGTTTGACCTAGATTAATGTTGTATTTATATCTCGTCAGCACGTTGTTGTCACACATTCCTGGAGTTACGCGTTCTGCTTTCCCGTTAGAATACACACGTTCCTGTTGTGTGTGATTGTCTGGGGAACAATGTAAGTAAGACCCTGGACAGTCCGAAGTGCCCAAAAATAACGAGCCGCATAGTGTTTACGAGCCTGTTCCCACTCATGCAGAGAGAAGCTCGATGCCTTTTACTACGAGCCATAACACTTAATGGCTTTAAAACGGCAGCACATTACATCTGGTGTTTAACAATGGGTATGCCTTTTTATACATGCAGTAATATCACCTGGCTTTAGAAATCTTGTCAAACATCTGTAATCTTGACTTTTATGTACTTTTACACAAATATCAGGGTCTAAGTTAAATCAGTCTGTACAGGATATCGCAGAGGTTTGGGTTTTTTTGTGATTGTTGCTGCGGAGTTTTTGCTCTATATATATATATATATATATATATATATATATATATATATATATATATATATATATATATAAAATAAAAAATTGCATGAAATTGCTTTGCATGCTCTTTTACAGTAATGTTTGTAGGTAAAAGAGCTTTTAGCGGTACTCAAATTGAAGAAGGCACTGGATGAACGTGCGTCGTGATGACGTCACATGACTCAGCCCAAATCTGAGGAAAATCTGCAGTAATTTTGACAATTTTGATCGCAACAGCACAAAATCCAGGAGGGATTGATTACTGATTAAAAAAAAATAATAATAATAAATTATACATCAGGACACACTTGGTTAATTTTTCCAGTCGTTCAAAAGCCTACACATACAGTGTGTTCACAATAGTGGTAAGTGATGAAGCGTTATTAACAGAAATATGTTTTTGGCAGGATGGCACGGCGGTGTAGCGTCGTCTCCTCACAGCTCCAGGCGTCCCCGGTTAGATCCTGAGCTCCGGTTACTGAAGATGAATGAGTTGTTTTTGCTCCCAGAACTGATTCTGTCTTTGAATGCTATCGATCCTGACAGTGAAGTGCAAAAGGGTGGGGGTGAGGGGGGTGCTGCTGCTTATTATTATTATTTATTTTATTTATTTAATTATTATTATTATGCCGTTAAAATGCATTATTTTTGCTAGTTTCAACTATGAACACGCATCGGTCATGTTTAGCATGATGGCATGTACAACACCAGTCCACCTGGAAATCTTTAGTGTGAGTGTGTGACTGTGTGAAAGAAGCAGACCTCCAGCGTGTTGTCATGGGAACAAAAGTGCATGCATCATCACTGCGGGTACGGGGAGGAAGTATCTGATTGGACAAAGCCAGGCTTTACATTACACGCACTTCCCGCATCAAACGGATGACTGAAAGTACTGAATAATACATAGCATCTCGCTCCTGAGTGACAGCAGTGAGCATCTCGTTCATCAGTGAGCAACCAGATGTGTCGAATGATATTTATTTCCCGGCGCTCACAAATCGACAAGAGCGTATTCCTGTGTCTCTCTGCAGTTATTCTTTATGCCTTTTATTAACTGTCTTCTGAATTTGTTGTGATCGATGTATGGAGTGTGTTGTTCACCATTATCTAAAGAAGAAAAACACAAAAAAACATGCTTGCTTTCTAATGCCTTCTTTTCTGCTGTTCTCTCACACAGCTATAGACCTTCTGTACGGAGGAATATACTGTTTTGTGTGCCAAGACTACATATACGATAAAGATATGGAACAGATTGCCAAAGAAGAACAAAGGAAAGCGTGGAAATTGCAAGGTAATGGTTTTTCAGATCACTTGAGCTGCCCCTTTGGTTTGCTTAATGCGATGTGGCTCGGGGATGAAATTGCGAATGCAGTTGAAATAGCAGTGCGCAGTGGAGCACGTGTCCGTCTTTCGGATGAGACGTTAAATCGAGGTCCTGACTCTCTGTGGTCGTTAAAAATCCCAGGACACTTATCGTAAAGAGTAGGGGTGTAACCCTGGAGTCGTGGCGAAATTCCCCCATTGGCCCTTCTCTATCATTGCCCCTAGTAATCTCCATCTCTGAATTGGCTACATCACTCTCTCCTCTCCACTAGTAGCTGGTGTGTGGTGGCGTTCTGGCGAACTATGGCTGCCGTCACATAATCCTGGTGGATGCTACACACTAGTGGTGGTTGAGGAGACCCCCCCCCCTTACTATATAAAGCACTTTGAGTGCCTAGAATATATAAATGTAACCGTAACTAAATAACTGATTAACACTAACGTCTATGTGCACAGATTAGCTGTGCCTGATACTTAATGAGTTGATGTGATGCCAATTGTTTTACTGATAATAAAGCACACTGTTTTGAGGTAATACAGAATGTGTGCATGCCGGCTGTGTGGCTGTCTTACTGACCTCCCCTGCTCTACTGAATTTCAGGCATTGGAGAGAAATATTCGACGTGGGAGCCTACAAAGCGAGAGCTGGAGCTGCTTCGACACAACCCGAAACGACGGAAGATCACCGCAAACTGCACCATAGGTCAGCACTCGGTTTCCCCTAAACCTCTCCGTGTGCAGGGCTGTGGGTGGGGTCTGTGCCACTCCCTGTACAGACCAATGCGGTTTAAATCTCTCCAAATTAGTTTTCGCTCAGGTTGTGTGTGAGGAGATTGCAGAACGCGGAGAAGACTCCGATTACCTCGTTTACTGGGCATCAAGCCTTACTGAGGTCTGAGAGAGCTCTCCTTCCCCTCGCTCAACTCTGTCCCCCCTAGAGTAATATAGTAAAAAATAAAAAAAGACCGGTATGACAGGCTATGATTTCATATCGTTTAGAATGGGCCATGTGTAATGACGGATATCCAGGTCCTTTGAAGATGATGTATGAAATATAAGCTGTTATTATATTGAGGGGGGAAAAAAAACCTGCAGACGTTAGAGGTGCTTTGTCATTTGCAGAGTGTGTACTAGCTGTACAGTTTGTCATTTCGGTGACTGGAAAAGCTGGTTACGAAGAGAATCTTATCCAGAGAATAAAAAAAAAAACCCTGCCCTCAGGTCACGGCACATTGTGACAAATGTTGTAGCGACGCATTCAGGGTGTCTGTCCTGAGATAACTTGCAATAATTCATCCTAAACGTAGAATAAGTCCTCATTGTCTGTCTGGAAGCAAGCTCATTTCACTAAAGTGGCAGTCCTTAAACTGGGAGCCACATACACACGTAGTTATTTCTCATTTTCAGTTGATTAAATCCGCAACAGCAAAATAAAAATAATAATAGTTTTTAAACATTATCTTTTTTTTTTTTTTTTTTTTTTACAATAGATATTTTAAAAATCATTATTCAGATGAAATGTGCCCAGCCTGTCAGTTTGGTGCAGGTCAGTGACGCTTGTACAGATACCGGGTCAACAACTTGTCTCCAATAACAAGGGCTCTCTTTCTTGCTTGGTTTAAGGTCCTTTATTTTAACTAGGTTTTATTTTAATTATCTATTATTAATAATAGTTTCATACAGATGCAGACTGTTTAATTCATGTAAAATGCTGGTCCTTTCCAAGGAAATCGAAAGTTGTTTTACTCCTAAACTACAAAACATGTAAACCTGATGTGAACAGCTGCTTACAGTCTTTACTTTTTGTTGTTGTCCTTTTCCCTGCCTCGCCATCCTCCCAGCACAGATGCTCGCAGTAGGACAGCCTTGTTTTCTGTCCCTCCGTCTCTCTCCTTTAACAGGACTGGAAGGCGTGTGAGCGAGCAGGTGTCTGACGTGTGTAGATTTGGACTGGGGCCACATTTATGCTCTCAGCAAGATCCTGGCCTTCTGGTTGGCCCGTGTCTCAGCTAGTTAGGGGGAAAAATAAACGATGCAGTCCAAGTACTCTGAGGGAGCATGTGTCAGTTCCCTCTCTCTGTGTGTGTCTGTGTGTCTGTCTCAGGTCTGAGGGGTTTGATAAACCTGGGCAACACATGCTTTATGAACTGCATTGTCCAGGCTCTGACTCACACCCCACTGCTGAGGGACTTCTTCCTGTCCGACAGACACAAGTGTGAGATGCAGGCCAACTCCTGCCTTGTGTGTGAGATGTCCCAGCTTTTTCAGGAGGTGAGATACAGGATTTGTGTTTGGGGGTTTTTTTGTTGTTTTTTTGCCTTCACTTTTATGTCACTCTGCTCTGTGCACAGAATTCTGGGATAGTCTTCACTGAAAAGATAATGCTGCCTTTCAGTTTGTCCCAAAATACACAAGCCCAGAGGACAGTCTTTCTGCAGCACCTCTTATCAGATAGGATGCAGGGGTTGTGATTTTAGCACCATGAAGATGAAACATGTACATGCTTGAGGGAGAATACGAAGCATGTGATGATGCTTCACTGGGGGAAAGTTGGCTCCTGAACACTATGAAGAGAGCCTCCCACTGTTGCGATGAGGGGCACAAAAATAACCTGTTATTTATGAAATATAAAGATGATATTAAGATTGCTCAAAGCACCCAAAGAAAACCACACAACAGAATATTCACACATTGTAATAAAATATATGCTTTGCTAATGGCTTATTTTAATATTGCAGGCTTCTGTGATAGGAGTATCGCAAAGGACAGTATAGTCATAACAATTGACCCTTTACTAATCCATAATACACTTTTACAGACGTGGAAGAACGTTAGATTTGACATTTATCTGATTGATATAACTCAGCAGTTGACGGGCCTTGCTCAAGGGGCAGTTTAACGGTCCTGGGATTAGAACTCACAACCTTCCAAGCAGTAGTTCAATGCCTTAACCACTGAGCTACCACTGACCCACCGTACATCCTGAGACAGCGCACTCGCACATCTGTGCATGTTCCTTTATTGCTAACTTAAAAGGAAAACGACTATGAAGACTTGTAGGCCTTAACAATCAGTGATTGCCTTCTCCAAAAATATGTTGTTAGAAACCCATGAAATATGTTCATTACTTTAAAAATACTTAATATTTAATACATATTTTAACCTACGGGTACCGCCATTACATGACATACGCAGTGCACTCTGAGTCGAAGATGTAAAATGGTTGCACTTGAGCACTCGGAGGAATTAGCTACTAGCCCCTGCAGCAGGAAAAGAACATTCACTGTGCTGCTTTTGGCTGTCATTTTCTAGTTCTTGTGTGCTGTGATACAGGGGATATCTGTAATTATAATCAAACCCGTAAGTATCTTGTGAGTTTTTTTCTGTGTATTCTCATAACGTAAAGCTCCTGTAAAATTAGCCTCAAACGCCTAGCCAAGGCATACCCAAAGTAAAATTAAATGGTCTCTTCTGAAAGGTGGACTAAATATTTTACATAATTGGGTTGTTTGGACCTTTGCCAGTGTAACAAGACTGTTTTTGTCAGGATGTTATGGATCAGTGGATTACTATGAGGCTTCATATGAGGTGAGTTTCCTCCCTCTTGTAAGTGTTTGTTTGTATGTTGCTGGTCTGACAGAGATGTTGATTGTAGCTGCTGTTGTGATTGTATCTCAAAACGGTTTATATCAATCCAATCACAAGAATCTTAGCTTTCCAAAGATACAAGTACCTTCATACACACAGAAGCTTTGTAGAGAGCACAGATTTGCTCATAACATGGCGACAGTCAGAATTTTAACAGGATAAAGTATACGACGGCGAGATGGCTGATAATCTCTAAAGTTATTATTAGAATGCTCTCGGCTGGCATAGATGTGCATTTGCTGCACAGACCCCATGGATTTTGCCCCACGCTCGCCTCCTCACCTCTCTGATCGTCTTCATTTTGAGTAATGTCTTCTATATTAGCCTCCTTGCTTGTGTCACCCTCGGGTTCAAATTGAAAAGGCTGAAGACATGTTTATATCACTGTAGGGTCGCTGGAGTATCAAGACCATTGCAACCATTTGAAGTCACTACCCAGAATGCATTGTGACATAAACAGCAATGGTGGCCAATGAGTGCAAGGATTTTTATTTATTATTATTTTTAAAAAACTGACACTTAGTGTTTTTGTATAGCAGATTTGTATAGTAGATGTCAGCGTTAATCTAATAAGCCATACAAGTCTTCATAGTCGGGATTCCGTTTAAAGTACCAGGACAAGAATCCTAATGAACAGATTCATCACAAGACTACAGAGCTCTTGCCTTTGTCTTGGTGTAAAATCAGTCAAAAGTGGACTGAAGATTGTTTTGACCAATTTGTTCCAATAGTCTTAATGAGCTTTCTATCAGTAACTCCAGCTAAAGCCCCGCTTCAGTTTTTCAACTTGTTTTGTTGGTGTGACAAAGACCCAAGTGTACTGGGTTCTGAAGTACGTGAGGATTAAAGGGAAATTGACCATTTGAATGCGTGTAGATAAACACAGATGATAAGAATCTTTGTCTTGTTCTCTCAGTTCTACTCGGGCCATCGCTCTCCCCACATTCCCTTTCGGCTGCTGCACCTGGTGTGGACACACGCACGTCACCTGGCTGGCTATGAGCAGCAGGATGCACACGAGTTCCTCATCGCAGCACTGGACGTGCTACATCGCCACTGCAAAGGTAGATTTGAATTTCACGTCGTCTTGAAATGTAAATGATATACTGTGATATACTGAAACATATGGTTCTTGTACCGCAAATTCTTCATACACTTTAAACTCGATTAACAAATAACTATCGAATGCCTTTGTCAGGATGACTGTTATTGGATGTGACAAAGTACTGTGTTATATACTGAACACACGGAGTATAGCTGATTGCTGGTCTCGTGAATCTGAGGTTAATGTAAGGTGACGAAGGACGTGACCTGTTTCTCTGCAGAGAGAGAACAGAAGACGAGAGACAGAAACTGTGAAAATGGAAAGAGAGGCGAGGTTATGACATTTTTATACAAGGCAGTCATGGAGTGGAAGGCCAGACCAAACAATCGTTAAAGGAATATCAAACGCTTCCTCGTCCGTCTCTCCTGTGCTGTGACTCGGAATGGGATGGGCTTTTCTGCAGTGCTTATTTTTTAACCACACTGTGTGTCTGCTTGTATTCCTGTGCTGCGCTGATCGTCCACCAAGGGGATGACAACGGGAAGAAGGCCAACAACCCGAATCACTGCAACTGCATCATTGACCAAATCTTTACCGGAGGCTTGCAGTCAGATGTCACATGTCAAGTCTGCCAGTAAGCCAGTCTGTCTGTCTGCGTGTGATTTAGGAACAATAATAGTGGGATGAAAACGGGATGATTTTCTGAGAACATGTTCCTTTAATAACATTGTTCTCCAATCTTTTAAGAAAGACAAAAATCAATTGTAATGAACGTACACATTTTACAGTATTTTGTAAATGAATCAAATTATTATTTCAAATTATAATTATTATGTGCTGTCCACAGTGCAGGTTGCTCTTTTTGTAAGATCCACGAGTAGGGTTACTAGGTTCCATGTGTAATGTCCATGTACTGCAGATATATATATATATATATATATATATATATATATATATATATATATATATATATATATATATATATATATATAATATATATACTGCAAATCATAAATGTGCACCAGTGTTAACTTGCACCCAGTGTTTCCCATTAAAAGACTGAGGAAAAAGAAGTACAGTATGCTTAATTTTACCCATGTCCAAACATTTTGGGGCATGTTTCAAGTATTTTGTGTGGTTTTTGAGTATTTCGGGTGGGGAATTTTACTGAAACCTGAAAACCGACCTAAAACTTCATCAGATTTTCACACAACTTCTCAAATTAGATAAAGAGAACCCAATTAAACAAATGAGACAAAAATATTATACTTGGTCATTTATTTACTGAGGAAAATGATCCAATATTACATTTCTGTGAGTGGCAAAAATATGTGAACCTTTATTTTCAGTATCTGGTGATACTTGTGCAGCAATAACCTCAACTGAACATTTCCAGTAACTGTTGATCAGTCCTGCACATCGGCTTGGAGTCATTTTAGCCCATTTCTCAGTACAAAACAGCTTCAACTCTGGGATGTTGGTGGGTTTCCTCACATGAACTGTTTGCTTTGGGTCCTTCCACAATATTTGTATTGAATTAAGGTCATGACTTTGCCTTGTCATCTATTTCACAGATAGGATAAGGTTCTTATGCTGGAATACAGTGTTTTCCTTTCTCCATACATAATGCTTCTCATTTAAACCAAAAAGGTCTATTTTGGTCTCATCTATCCACAAAACATCCCAATAGCCTTCTGATTTGTCCACATGATATTTAGCAAACTGCAGAAAGGCAGCAATGTTCTCTTTGGAGAGCACTGACTTTCTCTTTGCAATCCTGCCATGCACACTATTGTTGTTGTTCAGTGTTCTCCTGATGGTGGACTAATGAACATTAACTGTAGCCTTTAGTTGCGAGAGAGGCCTTTAGTTGCTTAGAAGTTACCCTGGGTTCCTCTGTGACCTCGTGGACTATGACACATCTTGCTCTTGGGGTGATCTTTGTTGGCTGACCACTCCTGAGAAGAGTAACTATAGTCTTGAATTTCCTCCATTTGTACACCATCTGTCTGACTGTGGATTGGTGGAGTCCAAACTCTTTAGAAATGGTTCTGTAACCTTTTTCAGCCTGATGAGCATCAACTATTTTCTGAGGTCCTCAGAAATCTCCTTTTGTTCGTGCCATAATACACTTCCACAAACGTATGTTGAGAAGATCAGACAGTGTTAGATCCCTGTTCTTTAAATAAAACAGGGTGCTCACTCACACCTGATTTTCATCCCATAGATTGAAAACACCTGACTCTAATTTCACCTTCAAATTAACTGCTAATTAGAGGTGCACATACGTTTGCCACTTGCAGATATGTAATATTGGATCATTTTCCTCAATAAATAAATGACCAAGTATTTTTGTATCATTTGTTTAATTAGGTTCTCCTTATCTACTTTTAGGACTTGTGTGAAAATCAGATGATGATTTAGGTCATATTTAGGCAGATATATAGAAACTTCTAAAGGGTTCACAAACTTTCAAGCACCACTGTGCGTGTATATATAAAACGTTATATGAAAAAAATAAACTATGGAGTGTGTGATGAGGCCTGGCCCGAAGCAGAGAAACAGTTTTTTAATTCCTATTAAATTCCTCTTATGCCACAGCAATTTGGCAACAATTACAGTATTTTAATTTATTATCAAACGCATCATAATGGTGTAGAATCTTTAAAAGGACATTCCTCTCTATTTTTTCCCCTCTCTCGCTTGAAGTTGAGAAGTTAAAAAGCATGCGCATCAGCATGATTCCGTTAACCATAAAGTACAAACTCGGATTTTCCCATGGCTGAAAATTTGCTGACTATTACAAAGCACTGACACAGGAGACTCTTTCCATAAACGTCGCCTAAACATCTCCTTTCGGAAAGCTTCACCATATCGACGATTTTCACATTTTTCTTTGTCGAATTACGAGTTTTTTAATCAGTTTATTAGACTTTGATTACGTAGAGTGTCTGCCATACAAGCCCCTCTGTTTGAGATGTTAGAAATGGAAACAGTAATGTGTTTGCGTTTAAGCCGGCACTACTATCACAGCTGCTGTGAATGTAATCAACACCTTCTGACCATTCAGATTGCAGTATTCAACAACTCTGTGGTATTAAAAGGTTTTATGACATGAGTGTTTTAGTCAACAGCACAAATCTATATAGTATCTTACTAATGTTCAATTGATATTTGTACAGTTTTTAAATATACATAACATTACCATGTTAGTTTTTTTTAGTATATTGCTCTTTATATTACTTTACTATTATTCATTTCTAAGATTGGTGTTTATTATGTAAGGTAAAGCTGTGTTTTGGTCAGACTGAGTGGTTTGGAAATTTTGTGTATATTTTCACTGTGATGCCATCTGGTGTTCAAAAAAAATTCAATTCAGCAACATTATTCCTTGTCCAGATTTTGCTCATAACTTGCGATCATCTAGTCTAAGTAATATTAAGATATGTGATATAACGCTTTTATTCTTCTCGTAGTGGTGTATCAACAACAATAGACCCCTTCTGGGACATCAGTTTAGACCTTCCGGGTTCTTCCACTCCGTTCTGGCCACTCAGTCCTGGCTCTGATGGGAGCGTGGTGAACGGAGAGAGCCATCCAAGTGGAGCTACCACACTAACGGACTGCTTACGCAGGTACACACACATTCTCACATCCGTCTGACACGCTGAGTTGTATTAACAACCACAATAAAAGTTATAATCTGATCTGGAATGAATGAAATGCATACATGCATGAATGGTTACTAGTTTGGAGATGATATGTAGCTGTATTAAATTAGCATTGTGAATACTGTTAGAATAGGTTACGCTACGATACGTCCGCAACACGTCTATACTTGTAATCTCGCTTCGCTACGATACGTCCGCAACACGTCTACACTTGTAATCTCGCTTTGCTGCGATACGTCTGCAACACGTCTACGCGTGTAATCTCGCTTCGCTGCGATACGTCCACAACACGTCTACGCGTGTAATCTACTGAGATTGTGTGTTGTAGTAAGATTATGATGGTATACTTGTAGGGACTGCCACAATCCCACTACAACACATCTACAGCTGTAATCTCACTCGCCACACCACAAGTACTTCCGATAATCTCAGTTGCTACCACCCGTCTACAGCTATAATCTCACTCACTACGGCACGTTTACTGTTATAGTGTCACCGTCTACAATGCACATTTGGCCATAATCTGAGTCGCTACAGCATGTTTACAGCCATAAACTCACTACAATATTCCTCCAGTTTAATGATAATTGAGCTCCAGGTAACGTGACGTGTATACCTGTGCTGCAGATTCACACGACCCGAGCACTTAGGAAGCAGTGCGAAAATCAAATGCAGTGGTTGCCATAGTTACCAGGAGTCCACCAAGCAGCTGACAATGAAGAGGCTCCCCATCGTGGCTTGCTTTCACCTCAAAGTGAGTGTGTGTATGTGTGTTTTCCTGACTTTTCTACAAAAATTTTAACTTGCACTGAATTCTGCTGTTTCTCTCACGTGTGCTTCAGAGGTTTGAGCATTCCGCAAAGCTCCGAAGGAAAATCACCACGTATGTCTCGTTTCCATTAGAGCTTGATATGACTCCCTTCATGGCCTCCAGGTAAATAAAGTTTTATAGATCACATGATTTATTTTAATTATTTAAAATATATATATAAAATATATAACACTCATGTTCCATTCACTGTTGCACATTACATCAGTACATTGACTAAGGCCTTATCTTTAGATGTTATTACAATTCATTTAACATTGTTTCACATTGTTATTCTTAAAATAATCCGAACGTAGTGTTTGTAACAGAAATATCCGTCTCTCACAGAGGCTACAAAAAAAGTCTACACACCTCTGTTAAAATGTAATGTAAAAGGGGGGGGGTTGAACAAAACCAAGATAAATCGTGTCAGAAAAATGAAAAATGAATAGAAATGGTTGGGGGGTGCTTTTTATAACCTAGTTGCACAAGTGTGAACACCGTATAACTGATATGTTGTTAAAGCGATAGTTCACCCAAGAATAAAAATTCTGTCTTCAAATTGTTCACCCTCATGGTGTTCCAAACCCATAAGACTTTTGTTCATCTTCGGAATACCTACAATGAGCATCGGAACTGCACCATGGGGCATTGGAAGAAGACGGCCTGGTCTGATGAATCCTTGTTTTCTTTTACATCATGTGGACGACTGGGTGCGTGTGCGTCGCTTACCTGAGAAAGAGATGGCACCAGGATGCACTATGGGAAGAAGGCAAGCTGGTGGAGGCAGTGTGATGCTCTGCGCAATGTTCTGCTGGAAAACTTTGAGTGCTGGCATTCATGTGGATGTTACTTTGACACGTAGCTCTTACCTAAACATAGTTGCAGACCATGTACATCCCTGGCAGTGGCCTCTTTCAGCAGGATAATGCTCCCTGTCACACTGCAGAAATAGTTCAGGAATGGTTTGAGGAACATGACAGAGTTCAAGCTGTTGATTTGTCCTCTAAATTCCACAGATCTCAATCCGATTGAGTATCTGTGGGATGTGCTGGACAAACAAGTCCGATCCATGGAGGACCTACCTTGCAACTTGCAGGACTTAAAGGATCTGCTGTGAACATCTTGGTGCCAAATACTACAGCACACCTTCAGAGGTCTTGTTGAGTCCATGCCTCGATGAGTCAGAGCTGTTTTGGGGTTCACAGGGGGGGACCATACACCCGCTGTAGAATAGGTCACTCCAGGATGACCCACAAGTTTTTAATATTCGGAGAAGTCTCACCAACATGTACCTCCTGCCAGAATCCATTATCCTCGAAACATGTTTTATGACTGTACTGGTCTTAACCCTGTGGGAAACCTTTTTTTTTATTCAGTCAACACTGGAAGAAATTTTTAACAAAGTCATTTTGAGAGTTTTTAGGATTTAAAAAACCTTATATAGAGTTTCTTAGATGTTTCTCGCCATGGAAATAGCTATAGAAGCTGGCATGGCGTTAAACCGAACAAACACAAGGGGACCTACAAAATATTAGGCTGGTGGTTTTAATGTTATGGCTGATCGGTGTATGTAGAACACTGAGTTTGTACAGATTGGCAGTGAGTTCAAATCACTCTTCTAGAGCCACAGACATTAACCTGCTAGCTTCATTCCTCAGCTGTAATTGATTGTAGAGTGTGAACTGCACAGAATGTACAGGCTGTGAGCCACCTGCAGTGACGAACTCAATTAGCAGCATGCAGATGGACCGAGAAGTCTCTCTCTCTCTCTCTCTCTGTCGAGCTGTTTTGCTCTGTTTCGCTCTCGCTCTGTTTCAGTCCGTTTCTCTTTCTCTCTCTCTCTGTCGAGCTGTGTGTTTCTCTTTCTCTCTCTCTGTCTGTGTTTCTGTCTCTCTGTGTTTCTTTCTCTCTCTCTGTGTTTCTCTCTCTCTCTCTCTGTCTTTCTCTCTCTCTCTCTGTGTCTTTCTCTCTCTCTCTCTCTCTGTCTTTCTCTCTCTCTCTCTCTCTCTCTCTCTCTCTCTGTGTGTGTTTCTCTCTCTCTCTGTGTGTGTTTCTCTCTCTCTCTCTCTCTCTGTTTCTCTCTCTCTCTCTCTCTCTCTCTCTGTGTTTCTCTCTCTCTCTATCTCTCTCTCTGTGTTTCTCTCTCTCTCTCTCTCTCTTTCACACGCACACAGCTACTTGTAGTACTCGATTGTATTCATGGTATTGTGTGAACCTTTTATCGAATTAATCTGAGGTAACTATGATGAAATCCCTGAACATATCAGGAGAGGTTAATGTGGCCGTGTGCTGTGAATAATAAGTGTTTGTGTTCACAGTAAAGAGAGCCGGATGAATGGACAGTACCAGCAGCCAGTAGATTCATTAAACAATGATAATAAGTAAGTGTCTCCTCCTGGCTTTACCTCCACATCACGTACTGTGCAGTACTGGTGTTCCCAGCTGTTTTTTTTTAATTTACTCTTACATCTTATTATCAGCTATAATTGCATATGTCCCCTCCTCTTGTCCCTGCAGGTATTCTCTCTTTGCTGTAGTGAATCATCAGGGCACACTGGAGAGCGGCCATTACACCACGTTCATCCGCCAACATAAGGACCAATGGTTTAAATGTGATGATGCAATCATCACTAAAGCCAGCATTAAGGACGTGCTGGACAGTGAAGGGTCAGTCACACACACGTTTGAAGGAATGCCTCTGTAGCCCTTGTACTACATGTAGTACTTGGTCATATTATAGCGACAAGATTACATTACTGTCATTTAATTATTACATACCTATGCATACGCTGCCTGGCCAAAAAAAAGTCGCACACTCTTTTTAAAAAAGAAAAAAAAAAAAAAAAACATCTTTGTTGCACCACCTTTAGCTTTGATTACAGCGCACATTCATCATGGCATTGTTTCGACATCCTTGTGCAACATGACAACATTTATGTCCATCCAGAGGCGCATTCATTTTCGGCCAGGACAGGAGAGTAGAACCGCTCTGTAAAGGTCTCTGTGGTGGCCAGTTCATGCGTGAAAATGATTCCTCAAGCTCCCTGAACCGCTCTTTAACAATTTGAGCCCAATGAATCTTGGCATTGTTCCAGATTTTGAACGTTTTTCCGACCACTTTTCTTCCTCAAAGTGGACAGTTCGCCACTCTCCTTCCAGGATTTAATAATGCACTAGACAGTTCTTAACCCAATTCCATGGATTTCACCAATCTCCTAAATTGTTTTCTTTGCTTGATGCAGACCAGTAATTTGCCCCTTCTGAAACACAGTAGCATCTTTTCCACGACTACCTGATACGTCTTCTGACATGGTTTATTTTAAGAAATGCGAAGGTATACACTGCATCAGTTGGGGTTAAAAGAATTGTAGCCAGCTGAAACATACAGTATTAATCACTGCAGTAATGATCCAATCATAGGCTCTTGAGTATTTGCGCATTTAAATCCAAACAGCGACCTTTTTTTTTTTTTTTTTTAAAGCCAGGCAGTTTATATGTTGTTAAATATGTAGTGTTTTTAATACATGGTTAGTTTGAACCATCTGGGCTCTCATTTATCAGTGCTATGAATTCACAATTATGTGCATAGTGACTAAATGAACATTTGTGTGTGGATGTGCACAAGGGGTGTTGCAGTTTTAAATTTTCACAGTATGATAACCTAGTCTAAAAACATTTCACAGTATCACAGTGTTAATCGACCATTTAAAATAGGGCTGCACAATTAATCGAATATCGATCTCGATTACGATTTTGACTACCCATGATTACATGAACATGATCGACTGCGATATTGACATTTAAAGTTCGTCCTCCGCTCATAGAAAACTCCGCTGCAGATCAAATCAAGCGCTTCCTACACTTACAACCAATCACCATAGAGCGGCGCAGGGATGACGTCATTTTGTAACGCCAAAACCTGGAAACGAGTTAGCATTTTAACTGAGGGGAAATCATGACACTAACATGTTGCTAAATAAGACTACAGATGATGTTGGGGACATTAAACGTCATCACGCCGAACAGGAAATGTCTTGGTAGATAAACTGGATCAGGTGTGCTGTGCACATTTCCCACAAAAAACGTGGATGAAGATTCCTCCACAGAGTAAATCCGTATTATGGAAAATGTTTTAAATAAACTTTGGAAAAGTTTGTCGAAAGCTTGGTGATGGTGAAGTCGAGTGACCGTGGTGTAGTTCGTTTATTTCTGGCGATTGTATTTAGGCTTCAAACTTCATAAAAGTTGTGTTCATTTGTGAAAATGATCTTGATGGACAAAACGTGTTAGTGTTGTAAACTTTTGTTGATCACAGAGATTATTTTTTGCAATAATCCAAAAGCCTATGGGAAAATCCTATTGGGTTTTTGTCGAGGGAACCCGTGTGATTATAACTTCCGGATTTCGGTACAAAATGACATCATCCTTGTGTCACCACTCTATTGGGTGATTTGGCTGCGTCTCTCCTCCTGTAAACACTGTTATTGCCTTTTCTCCATAGGCCTGAATTGTTTTCATTTGGTTGATGGCATTTTTATTTTTACTTATCCTATATTTTGGGTACAATTTTATTTATATTTTTCTTCTACGAGATGATGCACTTTAAGGATTAGTCTAATTTGATGCAAAGATATTTGTACAGTAGCAGGAATTTAGCACAACATGGAGGTGAAAGTGCAATAAAAATATGTTGTCCCTAAAATCAATGAATAATCGTGATAAATAATCGTGATCTCAATATTGATCAAAAATAATCGTGATTTATCATTTTGGCCATAATCGTGCAGCACTAGTTTAAAACCACACAAGCTGGTCTTGAAAATGAAAGAAAACATTCATTAATAAATCTTTGTACAAAAGTCTCTTTGGACATTCTCGTATAGATAACAAAAACTAAAAGGCTCAGAAAAAGATAAAATCCTGTAATTATAATAAAAAGAACTTCTTTCTTAAACATGAAGGAAAGTTGTGGTGCAGAAAGGTGAGGGTGTTGACATGGTTTTGAGAACACATTTTTAAGGAAATCTTTTAAAATCTCTTCCATGAAATCCCTTATACTGCTAGTTGTAGAATCTGGCGTGTGAGGGTGGGGAGGCAGGCGGATTTTAAGCCGAACGTTCATTCAGTTTGCACTTTTCAGCACACTTTTTTTTAAAAAATAAATAAATAAAAAATTAATTAATAAATAAGAACAAGACAGTGGGAAAACTGGTCCATCCTCGCAGCTTTCACTCCTCAAGGTTCAAGTTCACGCTCTGTGGCGTGTGTGCAAGTGTGTCACAAGCTCTGCCAGCTGTATCACGTTCTCTCGCTGGTTATGGGAAGTCACTGAAAGCACAAAGAGACCCAAATAAGTAGGCTGGTGGTAATAAGACACTGGTGAGAATCATCACCCATGACCTGCCGGTTTGATCTGCCTCCAGTCCATCCACAGCTGATGCTCGACCACGCCCCCACAGCCCGACTCAGACTAGGAAGTTGTCTGGCCTGCAGTTGACGACACCCCCACCCCCTCCCCCAAGCTGCAGAACAATACAGAGAGAAAAGTCAAGAGAATGCAACAATATGCCCCCAACACAAAACTGCTTTAACCTGGTAGAAAGCCCACTTGTATGGCTTCGTCCACTGGACCCGGATCTGCTGCTCCCTATTTTGTGAGGTCAGTCAGCGGACTGGTGTTATCCGAAAAATTGGGTACAAACCTCTGATGATGGCCAGCCAGTCCTAGTAACTGCCTCATCCCCTTTTCAGTCTTGGGTCTTGGGAAGGCTGCAGTCACTGCTGTCTCATCAATTTGGGGATGCATGGGCCTACGGCCCAAGTGAAAGCTCAGATCCCCAGGACAGACCTCAGATGTTGTAAATGCCACTGTCAACCATTACTATAAATGATTGTCTCTGGGGCTCCAAACAAACCAAACAGTTTGGGGGAAAATACCTAACTAGTGTTAATGGTAAATGGTCTGCACTTATATAGTGCTTTTTTTAAACTTAGCAGTTCTACAAAGCGCTTTACACTGTCTCATTCACCCATTTTCTCACTCACACACGTGCACACACACACACACACACACACACGGTAGCAGAGCTGCCATGCAAGGCTCTAACTTGCCATCGGGAGCAACTTGGGGTTTCATATCTTGCCCAAGGACACTTCCATATGTGGAATCACGTGGGCCGGGAATCGAGCCGCCAACCCTAAGATTAGTGGACAACCCGCTCTACCACCTGAGCCACAGCCGCCCTCTAGTGTCAGCGATGCCGTGTTCTTCTCTGCATTTGATAACCCTTGTATAGTTATGAACATGCTTGGAGTGGCAGCGGAGGGAGTGATGTAACATTTACGTTTACATTGTTTACAGCAGTAATAGATTACACAGCCAAAGGGTTTTCAGTGTAGTCACGACCACTGTGCTTAGAAACAGAGGTTGCTTTAGTATGATTCAGAACGAGTCCAGAGTAAAGGGGTTGTGAAATCCAGCATACCTTATTTGCACTTGGACCCAAAATGGATGAGAACCACTGGAGTAAGGAACTTGATTGGGTTCCTAAAAAAAACAACAACAACAAAAAAAATACGAGTAGACAGTAATGGGTGTAAATGCAGGAGGATTTAAAATTTTATAAACGATTATTTTCTGCACAGTGCTGATAAATGAGGCCATGGGTATCATCATTTAAGTGCATCTTACACTAACTCAACTGTTTATTTTTTGCAGGTATCTGCTGTTTTATCATAAACAGTTCCTTGAGTATGAGTAACCCCTAAAAGCAGATGTTGAAGATGGACACCTAAAACGAGATGGACCATTAGAGTGAATGGGATGGAGAAAGAAAACCAGAAAAGTAAAGATGGCTGTCAGTCTCGCACAAGTACAGCTGGGAGCAGCAGAAGCAGCAAGAAAGTGCATAAATACCATAATTATTCCTCGAGTAAAATAAATCGAATAAGAAATGAAAACCAAATGCATAGCTAACAAGCTGTGTCAGTCCACACTGAGCTACCAAGATCTATTTGGGGAGGGGGTAGAATTGAGTGAGAAGTGATCGAAGATGGAGCTCCTTGTCCGTTCACACACGAATGGAGAGGACGGAAAGGCCGTTTATCTAGCTCAGCCTCAGTTTTCTGCCTTTTCCACACCTGATTATTCAGCTTTAGTTCATGATCCCTTTTCCTTGTGACCTCAGAATGACAGAGCATTTCAGTCACCACAGCCAGTGAGGAATAATGTTTCTGTTGTTAAGTGTGTTTCTTTTTCTGCATTAATTGCCTGAAAGCAAATATGAAAGAAAACCATGTGGTACTAAAGGTTTTGTGGAAATTGTTGATAGTTTTTATCCTCTGTGAATTCAGTTATGAAATACTGTATACCTGTAAGTCCTGCACATGTTTCCCCCCGTGTGGATGGGTGAAATGATGGATTGTATGAAAAGAGATGGAGCGTGAATAAGGTTGGCACATTGTACACATTGGTTCTCCTGATTCTTTCTCTCACTGCATTTCTGGGGGGGTTTTTTGTTTTTGTTTTTTTGATTGAGGGCAGGGAAATATTGTGTATATATACGTACATCTATTTTTATAAAGACATTGGACTCTTGTTTGAGATACTTTCCCCACCCACATCCTTGACTTTCTCAAATCTCTGCTGTTTTTTTTTTTATTATTATTTTTATTTCAGGAAATGCAGCTATGTCTCTCACCTTTTTTTTTTTCAACTGAAAATTTAGTCATTGTTTGTTAAATATTGCAAGTTTGGATGGCAAAGGCTTCTCGTCAAGGTTTGGGTGATGCATTATGGACATGTAATGTTCTCTCATGGTGCGTCCTGACATGGCTTGATTCAGCAGTGTTAGCCCTGCCACATGTTGCTCGGATTTTGTGCGTGCGTGTGTGTGTGAGATGCGTCTATGCAGTGTGTGTGCACGCGTGTGCTTGTGTCATTTTAAGTCTGTGTGTGTGTGTGTGTGTGTGCGCGCGCATGCGCGTGCGTACTGAATCAGTACTTAAACTTGGCATGCTGTCTAAACTGGATTGTAAAAAACTTTGGGAGAGGAGTGAATTTTTATAAATGTTAACCATGTATGTATGTATAGTATGTACGTATGTATCATATGTATGTATATAAAACAGATGAATGAAAAATTGTTTCATTTATGACTTCTGTTAATAATAATCCCTGTGTAGCATATACACACACTTACTGCCTAATCACATGCACACATTGTCATATTATGTGGTGATGTGTGATTCTTCCTTAGCAAGCTAAATGTTTTATTCTGTAAGCATGTCTCACTTCTAAAGAACTAAATCACGGGTTTCACAACAACTGCATGTATACTTAGCAGATTTATTTTTTTTGTAAATTATTTAGCAAAATATGTCGATTTTCTCTCCACTCCCATAACATACTCACATCAGATGTTGGTGCAGATAAATTGGCCGTTTTATCAGGTGGCCACAGGTCACAAATGCTGACTGTAGCCCATCTGTTGCTATGACAAGTGATATCTGCTCAGTGGTTGTGTGGGGGATCTCGGAGCATGAGCGACACTGACCTGATAGTGTGTGTTTGGGATTTAAAATACCTTTTATATTGTTGCCTGGTTGAGAAACAGTCCACCAGCCAAAACAATCCAGCCTAAATGTGAAGGTTCGAGTCACCCATGATCGACCGTCTGACACTTCAGACTTCCCCTCAGGCGGATATGGTATATTGTTTAGTATCTTATTTTAATGTAATGTACTGTTCTGATTAGATTTCTGACAGAATGATGAGGGTTTTCATTAATATCTTTAACTGAAAAAGCCATAAAATAACAAGGCTCGTATAGGCTAACAAGAAACACGGGCAATGTCAAGTTGATCGACAACAGAGTAACTATTATACTAGGCCAATGGTCACCAACCCTGTTCCTGGAGATCTACCTTCCTGAAGACTGTAGCTCCAACCATATTCATCCCCACCTTACCATCTAATCATTGCCTTAAGAAGTTTTTGATCATATTTTATCATTTATAAACAAAGCAGAAAAGCACCACAGAACACACAACATTTGAGGTGGAAAACCATATCAGGTTCCACTCCTGACAGCCAAGAACAAGAATCTGATGTTATCATGGATAAACACAGACTCACCCTACCTGGAAAGTTGAAGACTGGAAAAAGACCAGGTGATTCCCCTCCATGATGCTGCCACCACCACACTTCACCCTGGGTATGGTGCAGTTGGGATGATCTTGATTTTATGCCAAACATTTCCTTTCGAATTCAACAAGAAGTTCTACCTTGCTCTCATCAGACCATAACACATTTTGCCACATGGTTTTTGTCAGAATTTAGGATGGTTCTGGATGTTTGTTTGTTTCTCAGTCTCCTTGGTAAGTTTCTTTCATCTTTCATTGTCTGTTTGTCTATTTTGGAGAGATGTCCTGTTCTTGTTGCTGTGGTGTCCCATTTTCTCCATTTGATGATGATGGCCTTCACACTATTCCATGGTTACAGCTAACAGGGCCTACCTGGGCAACAAGAAACACCTGTCAATTGCAGGTTCCAGTATTTCTGATCACTTGAAAAATGGGTGGGTTCAAAAAAAAAGGTGCCATGTTCTAACCTTTTTAACACATCTAGATGTACACAACCGGTCAAAAGTTTATACACACTCATTCTGAATTTATTTATTTATTTTCCCACATTTTAGAATAATAATAAAGTCATCAAAACTCTGGAGTAACACAAATGGAACGATGGGAATTAGGTTGTGATAAAAAAAATTGTATTTTAGCATCTTCAAAGCAGACATGCTTTTGCCTAGAATTTTCCAGAAATATATTCTTGGCATTTTCTCAACTTATTTCTTGAGGAATTTCCCTGAGATGCTTTTTAAACCATATTAAAGGAGTTCACACCTACGCTGGACACTTACTGGCTGCTTTTTGGAATATTTCACTCGAGTCATCCGTTTAAAAAAAGATTTTTTTGTAAATAAAATATTATTTTTCTAATGAAAGAAATTAATATGTTGGCACGATTATATTTTTGTCTACAACACAGATTTCAAACATTTAATCATACACCATCAAAAGTGCCAAAAGAAAGTTTGGTTCAACCAAAACAAGGTTTTTAAGATCATAAACATTTCAGTCGAGTGTCTCCAAACTATTGACCAGTAGTGTATATATCACGAAATTAAAGCTAAAATTCTGATCTATCGTCTCATATTCATCTTTTGATCACAAACCAATATAGCAAAAACAAAAGGCCTTGCCATTCCAACGCCAAATGCACCCCAGGCCTCCTCACCCAACACCAGTACCTGACCTCAACCTCACTAATCCCCTTGTGGCTGAATGAACACGAATCCCCACAACCACGCTCCAAAATCCAGCCATACAGGCCCATGACATAAGATGAGGTTCTATGCTTTGAATCGTGAGCATTTCCTTCCCTTCTCCTGCTCTTCTCTTCCCATGATGCCATAGACACAAGATACAACTGTTCGTTTTTTTTACACATGAGCAAGCATGTTTTTCTAATGATGCTGAACAAGAGCCGACTGGGATCCAAGATAACTGACAGTCACCTTTGCAGTATGCTTCAAATCTTCGCAAAAAACTTGACAGACATTCTTCATTCCCACTCACATCACTGCTCCTATTAACTGACATCTTTATTTACACAACTCTATCAAACATTCAACATTAAAATGCAATATTAGTGGTTATAAATTTTATTACTACTGAGAGTCTGTGTCACATAACTGTATATATTTTCATACATCTGGCCCCCAACAAGAAAATTTTGGAAACCCCTGTCTTAAATAATAAGGAGAAAAATATATTGTGATCACATATTATTTACTAATAGTCCTGCCTTTTAAAATGAGCCCTTTGTTTTTGGCCAGGGAATTATTCAGGGACTGGTACAGTGTGTAGCATAGCACTGCCTTGGTCGAGCCTGAGCTTGGGTTAGTGTCTGCGCAGAGTTTCACAGCAGTGTGGGTTTCGTCCAGGTTCTCTGGTTTCCTCCCACCTCTGAAAAACATGCCAGTAGATGTATTGTCTAGGGTAAATTGCACCTGTTCTAAGTTGTTTAACACATTTAGATGTAAATATCAAGCACGTTCACCTCACAACTCCAGGCTTGGGGGTTCGAATCCCATCGCTGCCCTGTGTCTGGGGTTTGCATGTTCTCCCCGTGCTGCAGGGGTTTCCTCCATTTACTCCGGTTTCAAAGACATGCATTGTAGGCTGATTGGCATGTGCAATGTCCATAGTGTATGAATGGGTGTGTGAATGTGTATGTGATTGTGCCCTGCGATGGATTGGTACCTCGCCTTGTGCCCCATACCTCCCGGGATAGGCTCCAGGTTCCCCGCGACCCTGAAGGATAAGTGGTATAGAAGATGGGTGAGTGGATGGATGGATGTTTTATGCTTTTTATCACCAGATCATTATGTTCTTGAGGATGTTCCAGCATGCAGTCCCCTTCTGGAGTGGTTTGTGAATAATGTTGAGTTTTTAGCAGTAAACTGTAGGGGGCAGCAAAACGGCGCGCTGCATCCAATCCCGCCATAAACCGTAGAAGAAAAACACTAACACTAATCTTTATGTCTGAAATCGCTCCCCTTGCTCACTATTCCCTACACTGAAGAATCTCGCGCACTATATGATAGCGGACTGTTTATTCATCGTTCAGCGGCAGCAGACACTTTTCTTGACACCAACAAACACCACTGCGTATTTTATATCGTTCTGACATGTTTGCAGCTGTGTGTAATGTTTTACACCGCTTGTTCCTGGCGCCCTATGGAGTAAGTGTGGTGTGGTTTGTAACGTGGCCTTTTCCTCGTGCGCGCGGTAAATTTTTGCCGCGTTCGTGCTGCGGGTTTGTAAAAGCGACAGAGACGCGTGTAGGAGCCGGTGTTGTGTCAAACTCGGGATAGGTCCCCTTCCCCCCGCCTAAACAGAGAAAAAAAGCACGCGTGCACGAAAAACTCACCCCCGAGGTACTGTGCTCATACCGCTGAAGTACTATGGAAAGCCCTAAGGCTCAAAACTAAGATTTTTATCCACTTTTATCTGTAAAATGTTGTAGTCCAGAAGTGAAAGGCATATTTCATGCCTGTCTAGTTTATTTAGGGATAACAGGCTAAAAAAATATACAGGACTTACCTGTTAAACAAGTCATGAATTTGACACATGTATAAGCTTTCTTTCTTATTGAAAAGTATCGGACAGTACCATCCTCAGCTGTCAGGATGCGCTCACCCTGATATTATAGACAAATTTGCTATGATGGAGGTGGTCTTAAGACAAAGATAAAAGCTAAACCTTGTATGATATTGTTTTTATCTTCAATTTCTTTGGACCTTTTCTCAGTAAATTGCAGTGAAAGTGTACTTGTTGGGACAGAAAACCATCAGGTTTAGTTTACTCTAAACAGCTGAACTAAAGTGGAGCTGTTTTGTGCTTGATAAGTTTCAGGCATGATCTCGGTGTCTCAATTCTGAAAGTCTGTAGTTTGTGTCACGATGTACAGGAACCTAACTGTTTTGTGTTCTTGGTATGTGTTGTTTTTAGCATTCCTAAATCACCCTGCCTCTTATTCTCTTATTATCTGGTAGACTAGACCAGTGGTTTTCAAAGTGGGGGCCACCAGGGCCCAACAATTTCGGGTCAAAAATAAATTCTCACTCTGACAACCACACACACACACAATCAATTCCTAATGTAATTTAATGTAAAGATGTAAGATGTAATTAATAATAAAAAAAGGAGGGATATATTCAGAAATCTGTATTTTTATGTGTTTTAAAGACATCTTGCAAAAAGGAGGCCTCGGTCAAATGTTTGGGGGGCTTTGCCCTGGAAAAGTTTGGGAACCCCTGGACTAGACGTCTTGTAGATTTTTTTCTCACTCGAACATATGTAATAGATGTTTTGATTTTATTTGTGACCTGTTCCAGTTGACATTTATCATTCTTTATCAAAATTCCTGTGTGTACTATATATACTATGGTTTCTGTATCATTAAACTAAGAAGCTTTCACTAAAAAAAATAATGTACTAAGGGGAAAAAAGAGAAATATGATCAATATGTCCAGGTATTGTGACTTTTGAGAACGGGCAAATATTTAGCCTAGAAAATCACAGTTATATGTGAGTGAGCGCACATTTCTTCCAGAAGTCTACAATATTCAAAATGAAAACTCTCTCACAAATATAACATTATTTATTGATAGAAATAACAGTAGGTTTTTGTGTTAATAAAGACATAAAAACGCAACAAACATAAGTTCTGTTACCCCATGTTCACAATATAACTTGACAGTCATGAAATATGCCTTTCACTTCTGGAATACATTCTACAGATAAAAGTCGATAAAAACGTTAGTTTTGAGCCTTAGGGCTTTCCACAGTACCTCAGTGCTACGAGCACAGCATATCGGGGGCGAGTTTTTCGTGCACGCGCGCGTTTTCGCGGTTTAGGCGGGGGAGGGAGTTCGATACAACACCGGTGTGCACAAAGCCGACACTTATTTTGTGGGTAAGTCAAAACATTAACAGTGATTTTTATATGAATGAGTGCAGGTACAGGAGCAGAATAAGGAGCAGTGGTGTAGGTTTGAGACTCACAGCTAGTTTAGCAGTTTAGCAGTTTTAGCTAGTTTAGCAGTTTAGCAGTTTTAGCTAGTTTAGCAGTTTTTAGCTAGTTTAGCAGTTTTTAGCTAGTTTAGCAGTTTTTAGCTAGTTAGCGTGTCTAGGCGGTAAGAGGTTGTGTGTCTGTGCGTGACGAAATGTTTGGGTGTCAATAAAAGCTAAATTTGACAGCTTTGCTAAAAATATGTGGCAGTTGGATGACACCAGTTATTTACAGCAATGTGCAAAGAAATGCTGTAAAGCAAATGTGCTTTTCAAAATAATAAACGGAACTGTTTCTACGTTAAAAAAATCTATATAAATAAAGCGCAGTAAACAGTAATGCAATTAACTGTCAGTACTGGTAATGCTAATAAAATAATAAATAATAAATAAATGCAGTAATGTCAGATGTAATTTGCACAGTTTATAAGGAAATTAGTTTGTAGGTGTTTCTGAGCATCTTGGAGTTTTTCTGGAGACTTGGACCTTCACACTGGTTTCTGAAGGTAAAATCCCAACACTATGTTCATTATGGGGGTTTTTTTGTCTGAAAAGTGCTCTGTTATGTAAAAAAATATTTTGCACTGACTCAGTAATGCAGAAGTCATAAAATAACAATTTTTGCACATTGCTGTATAATAATATCCTCACCTTCAATACGCTGAAATGTTTTACTTCTGTGATCAAGCAAATGCAGAAATTCACACCGATACACTCCATACACATTCAGGTCGAATATCTCGAGCACAATTTTAATGACGAGAAAACGACGACTGTAAGTTCTGAATCATAAACAAATGTGAAACAGTGTGTGTTTTTTGTCTGTCCAAACCTAAACAAATCAAAGTGCTGGGAACAGAGGTGTAATAAGGAAAACAAAATGGACTACAGGTTCACCATATCTTAAAAAGAAATAGATCCGTTCACAAATTCCCCCCGATATTTGTTTGAATAACAAAGCCTTTGACTTGTGGTGGAAAATGATTGATAGCAGTACCTGAGGTGTCACTGTAACTAGAAATACAGCTCCAGAGTGGCCTAAAATGCCTGTTTTCTGGAGCCTCTTTATCAGACAGATGGTACAGGGCTGGTGTAAACTGTTAAACAGTTCTGATGTGGTCGTGTATTATAGTTTACGTGTTTACATGTCTGTCATTGTGATCTGGAGCTGTCAGTCACTTCAAAGTGCAGACGAATCCAGTTGTGTGATCATGTGACCAGCGTGCTTTCAGTCACTCACTCACTCTCTCACACACACATTCAGAGCTCTGGTGTTCAGTGTCATTTTATTATATGCATAATTTTAATAGAATGCTGACTTCCCTTATGTCAGTGACTACGTTTACATGGACAGCAATAATCTAATTATTGACCTTATTATGAATAAGACAATATTCTGAGTTTACATGAGTTGCTTTTAGAATACTCCTTTCATGTTCCTGTTTTACGTGTTATAGAACATAGATGGATTAACATCACACGTCATTATGTCCGCATGCTACATCGTCCGACGTCCCTCTAGAATTTCACAGTTCACCTTTGTTATGGTACCATATACAGTTTTGTGTTTTTATTTTTAATTTTACGAAAGCTTCAAGTGCAGTTAATTATTTATCATGCTATACATGCAAATAGACAACTGCTTGAAACCATGGGCTGCTTCTGAAACCGCATACTTACCATGTATACATGTATTTAACCTACTATGTAGTAAGTAAGAACGCTGTTTCAGACGCAGCCGTGCTCTCTTGTTTGCCGTCAAACGGTTGAGCACTGCCGTGTGTGTACGTGTCCTGTCGCAAAATGCGGTGAAAACTCTCACACGACGTTAATAGTGTGATTAAGGTGTGTACATGTCTGTAATACATGTCGATAATGCGACTAAAACAGGAATACTCCACATGTCTTAATTCGGTTTGTTTACTTTGAGTATGACTTTAATCGGATTAAGGTAATCAAAAATCGCTGTTTACATGGTAGTTTCTTAAGATGAGTATCGTCTTAATCTGGTTAATATCGGATTATTGCGGTTCATGTAAACGTACTGAGTGTTAGACCGCTATAAAATGGTTTAACATAAAGCAAATGACACATCTAAAAGATTCATACTATATCTGCGCCTGACGCTGCCAGTCATTTAGCAGCCCTCGTGTCCCACCGAAATCTGTCCATGTTATAACACTGATGAGTTAATACTGTTATTCCAGGAGCCATGGGTTTGTTACAGCTATGTGCAGAGCTCTTCCACACATCCGACCTTTACAAGGTGCTCTGTGTGGCGAAGGAGGCGTCGGACGCAGAGCTGCGGCGTGGTTATTATAAACTCTCCCTGCAGGTTCACCCAGACAGAGCACCGGATGATCAACAGGCCACCATCAAGTTTCAGGTATAGCATGTCGTGCTTTCATTTATAAACTCTTACTGGAGTTCGTATACAGTAGTAGTGTTTAAAAATAAATAAATAAATCTGTCTTAAAAGTGAGTAATCCCATCATTACACGATCAGATTTTTCCTAAAGTGAAATCACATGTTGGATCTTTCACTTTGTCAGTAAAATAATTTAGATGACTTTCCTATACAGGAAACCTAATGGCTCTTTCCTCATGGAAAGAATATTATTTATTTATTTTGATAAATGATGTCACAAGTGTTTTCCAGTCTCTGCATGACACTTGTTTGATGCTCTTCCGAGTAACTTGCCCTACTTCACAGTACTTTCTTTTGCTAATGCGAACAGAACAAAGTCCTAAAACATCTCATTTCACTATCCCAATATTGGATGTGCTAAACAGGTACTAGGAAAAGTCTATGCTGTGTTGAGCGACAAGGACCAAAGAGCGGTGTATGATGAGCAGGGTGTAGTAGATGAAGAGGATTCGCTTAACCAAGACCGCAACTGGGAAGAACATTGGAGAAGGCTATTTCCAAAGGTATGGTACTAATATAGGTTTAGGGTTTTTTTTTCCTATCCATATTCACAATTGTTCATTTGGAAACCTGTTTTAAGAAGTTCTGGGTATTTCCCTGGCTGAAAACACTATTTACTGTTTCTAATATGTTATTTTAAAAGTAATTGTCAAGCAGAAGAGATTGTTGTGAGGCAAATTAATGGTCTGTTTAAAAATAATAGTTATGTAAACAGGGGTATTTATTTCCACCACTGGCTCTGTAAGTATTTTGCCCTGGATTAACTGAAGTGGTGTTTTCACTCTCTTTCATTGGGTGTCTGTCATAAAGCGTTTATATCTAATTATTTTTTAAATGTATATATTTTTGTATCGTTCCTGAGTGTCTATCAGGCGCACATTAAGTGATTTTTACCCTTAAATTCCTGTCTATTTGTTTTTTAATGAAGTGTTGTAGAGAGGCTTTTTTTATATAATAGAAAACACATTTATTAATGGGAGTGGACAAATCAGTAGCATGTGCAGTCAGGACTAGCAGATGTGACCAGGCAGTCACTCTATGCTAACCTAGTCTTAAAATTTCACAGTATTATGGTATTAATTAGGGATGCACTGAAATGAAAATTCTTGGCCGAAACCGAATATAATGAAAAACTTGGCCGTTTTTGCCATTTATTTTGCCATTTTTTTCACCATTGCATAAATTAAATAGTCAAAATGTGCTTTTTACTATTTTGTCTTGCTTTTCAAAGAAAAAAATCAATTACAAAAACTACAATTTCAAAATATTTAACACTGAACATTTTTTTTAATCCAGCAGGCATAGGCTACCAACAAGGCACACTATAACTTTAAATAAATAAATGAGTATAATAAAAATATTTTGATGTGGTCATCTTTGAGCCCCCTTGAATAGCCTATGTTAGGCCTATAATTGACTGCTAAAAGAATGTAGCACTCTGTAGCCTACAGCAAAAAAGTGCATTGACAAGAGTGCAGAAAATGGTTTTATCGGTTATATACGGCTGATTATATTGGGGATATATACCGCTCGTGTCCCTGTACACCTCGCGGAGTATTATAGTAGATACTGGATTTGTCTGCCTGCCCTTAAATAAATACGTCTTTACCTGCTTCCGTACTCAACTCCCTTACGTCTCGTGACGTGACAGAAACAAAACAAACGCACAGTAAACATCCGAAGAGCACGTAGCTCATGCACGTAGCTCATGCACGTAGCTCGTGCATGCGCGCGCCCCCTCATCGAGGTCGTGACATTTGCAAGTCTCACTCTGGTTGCTAGGCTATATTTGGTCGCGTCATCAAACACGTCATTGTTCGGTCAAATTTATTCGGCCTTTTCACTTATTCAATAATTTCGGTTGCCGAACATTCGGTGCATCCCTAGTATTATTGAATGATTTAAAAACATGCATATGGTGCTGAAAATACATCCTTGTATGAACAAAAAAAAAAAAGGAAAACGACTCAGGGGGGGGGGATTCAAAGAACTCTAATTGAGATTTGGATGTCCTAAATGCATCCAAAAGTCCTACTGTCCCACCCTAGCTGTCTCATTTCATGTGGCAAACTTGCAAAAATAACATTACTGTGTACTGTTTTCACACTAGACCAATAATATCTAGTGTTTGCAGCAGACCCCTAGTGTAGGACCTCATGCATTCTGCCCATGCCACTGTACAGGGCATCTCACAGTGCTGAAGATCTGGTTAAAATCTACACCTGTCTGCTGTGTTTAATGTCAGACCCTGTCTAAAATCAAATTCAGAAATGTGTTGGGTGTTTTGTCTTTAGTGTGATTAATTGATTAACTCCAAATCCCAAAATGCTAAAAAAAAAAAAAAAAATAATAATAGAAAAATTAAGTGTACCTACAGTTAGGGTTCATATTAGGGTTGTCAATTGATTAAAATTGTTAATTGATTTAATTACATGATGTGCCGATTAATTAATCGAACCTGAGAGATTTTGACAAGGGCCGAGCACACAATGCATCGTAGCTTGCTGCATATGGGGCTTTGTAGCCAGAGACCAGTCAAGTGCCCATGCTGGCCCCTGTGATTAGACTCAAAGATCTGCCAGTCTGGTCTTAGGCACCACCAGTAGACCATTATTGGAGGACCTTGTAGTCAGAGCTGTATTAGCTCAGAGAGGTAAGGCAGGGTGAGTCCATTCTTACTCATGATCTAAGGGAAGATGCCCTAAATGAATAAATTCTTTGATGTGTACAAATCTGTGTTGTCTCAGATAACGTTGCAGGACATAATTGACTTTGAGAAGCAGTATAAGGACTCTGAGGAAGAGAAGCAGGACTTAAAGAGGCTCTACCTGCAGCATGAGGGAGACATGGACCGCATCATGGAGTCAGCACTGTGCAGCAGTCATGATGACGAGCCTCGTGTGCGGGACATCCTGAAACAAGCCATAGATGCTAAAGATGTGCCAGCCTACAAAGTCTTTACTCATGAAAGTGCCAAGAAAAAGGCCAGACGCAGGAGGAAGGTCAGTGGTTTGTCCTTCATCTGGACTTCTTAGCCAACACGTGGAGCTTTGTCTGTGTGTAGCATTAATGTCGCTCATCTGTGTTGTCCAGGCAGAGAACGAGCAGCAAGAGGCAGAGGAGCTCCAAAGAGAGATGGGGCTGAATACAGAGGATAGCCTAGTGGCCATGATCCAGGTGAAATAAATACTATGAGTGACTTGTGACCAAAGATTTTGGTTGGGCAGTATGACCTTAAATAGCATTAAAAAAAAAAAAAGTCAGCAGGCAATCATACATGACTTACACTGTAGGCTATTTTAAGTGTGACCCTGTAATAATCAACCGAGGGTCGACAAAACTTGAATGAACTTGAACAAACTATGTACACAAAAAAAACCTCAAATGAGCAAGCAGAAAAATTACTCTGGTCTAAAATCCCGCTGTCCCTGTGGATGAACTTGTCCCAGTGCAATTATTACTTATTTATTATTAATTATATTTTCAATATTCATCTGTTTGTCTCTTACTTCTCTCTCTAGCAAAGACAGAAATCCAAAGAAAAAGATTTTAACTCGCTCATCTCAGATCTGGAGGCCAAGTACTGCAAGAAGTCTTCCAAGGGGAAAAGGTCAAAGAAAAACTGAAATTTTATATTGTAAATATGAAACAAGGAATAGCTTGTGTTGAGTGTTGGGTTTTTTTCACCATCAACCATCTTTCAGAGCCCAAAGTTTCATGATTGGAACTGATCTCCCAGCAAAACCGTCAGGAAGGCAGTAGGTGTATGTATTTCTTCGGTTGCACCAACTCCATACTGCATATCTATATCAGACCAATGTAAATATTAAATTGAATACACCACAGTCATACATGAATGAGTGCAAGTGTGTAACACCATTCATTGAATTTTTCCCATCATGTATGACAAACAATTTAGACTATGATAAGTTCAAAATGATCCTACCCTTCTGTCAGCAATTCTTTATTCACGTTTTGAGGCACTTGTATGTATATTGATTTGGACAAAGTCTAAATGTAATAAACATTACTTTTTTCATTGAACTGGTCATGTATGACTGAACAGCATTCGCTGTATGTGTGACGTGTAAAGCAAGATATGTCTGAACATATGTCTGAACATAGAGCCCAAAATGGTTGCATTTCTTTTTTAAAAAGAATAGAATGAAAACGGTTCAGGGTGACTGATACAGTTGTCCTTAAATGTCTACAAAGCTTTGTGATTTTGTGATTGTTCCATGGCCAAGCAATTAGACAATAGCAGCAACTGCATATTTAACTAAATTCCTACCTGTCATGTAAGCATGAAGACAAAATACATATACAGTGAGGCCTAAATTGAAAATTAGGGTGTTTTTTAATTTAAAATCGGAAATAAACTAAAGGTTTTGGAATTTTTAAATATTTAAAACCAAGAAATTAAATGTTCGATATCACAGTTTTTATGTCCCTATTTAAATGTAAGCAAATTTTGTACCTTTTTGTACAGAAGGTCACATTTTCCTCATCAAAAGGTCAAGATTCATATTCTCTGACGGATTTGATCTAAAATGGATTATAAAGTTTTTACAAACTTGTGGAGTCCATGCACAAGTGTACAATGTCAATAACGCAAAAAGGGAACATACTAAATACTAGGAACCTCCAAAATTCATGTAAATATTTCAGAGATTCTGCTTTTCAATCAGTTGTAAATAATTTGTAATGAAAATTTTTTAATTAAATTAGAAAATAATGCAGCGTTTTCGCTAGTGGTTTCATACTTTTGGACCCCAGTGTGTGTGTGTGTGTTTTTATCTATACATTCACTGTCCACTTTAATAGGAACACCTGCTCATTTATGCAGTTATCCAATAAGCCGATCATGTGGCCGCAGCACAATGTATAAAACCATGCAGATAACTGTGGCATGGTTGTTTGTGCCAGATGGGCTGGTTTGAGTATTTCAGAAACTACTGATCTGGCACTAACGACAGTCTCTAGAGTTTACACAGAACATTTCTCTAGGTTTCTGATCCTCTGCAACACTGACCAGGGTAAAGCGGCTACTGAATCCCTTATTTTGAGGTTAAAACTTAACATTATAAAAGATGCCACACTGATGCAATTATGATGGAATACTTTTAAAATTCACCAAAGTTTTTGCAGTAGCAATGATTTACAAAAGTGAATATACATATAAAATGCCTTAACATATTCCAATCACTTCAGTGAAGTCTTCAGAATCTACTACCTCAGATATGCTAACTTTATTAGTTTTATCCACTACAGGAAACCAACACACAGGCTTTCGATAACGGTTGTCCACATGCAGCAGCTTTATGAAGATGAACCTTCTGGGATTTACATCAGTGCAATCACTCAGATTAAGCCTTAATTTCCATACTGGCCTGAACAGGCTCGAGACTCGAGGTTGCAACTTGAGGCTGTAATTCTCCACCTCCAAGTAATAAAAGCCAAATAAAACCCTCCTCAAATTGAAATTCCTACTCGTCAACTTCGGGTACGGAGTGACGTCAAATCAACATGGCGGCGCACAGCATCATAAATAAACATCATACCTTTAAATGAGTTAGACTGTATATACAAGTATTTGCTTTAGAAGAATCAACATAAGGACATATTCGATTGTTGACTCTATAACACTTGATTATACACTTCGCTGTCTGAGGAAGAATATATACATCACTTGTCACAGTTAGCTAGCTTGTTGCTAACAAAGACAAACACGGAGGCGTCCATGTTTTTTCCCACTTCGCAAGTCGAATATCTTTAATGAACTGGTATACGTCGTCAGCTGACGCGTCACACATACACGGATGTAATTAGAGATATTTTTAATTAAATTCTGACTAGTCAAAATGATATTTTCAGATATCTGAATTGAGTTTTTGCTAGTACAGTTTGCTTTGTAATGAAGTGAGTGGGATGTGGAAACCATGGCGGCTGCTGTACTGAACCTTTTGGCCTCTTGGAGTCGCTATTTCTCCGATATTTTAAAAGCGCATAAGAATATACTGGCGTATGATACAAAATGTGGACTGTAAACATACAAATTGATTTTTATGGATTGATGAACTTGAAGTGTGTGGCACTTTTCAATGGCTTTTTCACCATTCAAAGAATATGTAGATTAACATTTCTTAAAGCGTTATTCTATCCTGATTTAATAACATTATGTAGGAACATAGTTTGTTGCACAGTCATTCTGTTCGCAGATTAACAGGCATATTTAATTTGGTATATAGGTTTTACTTTGTCTTAACTTTGTCCGAACTGCACTAATTGAGTGGTTAGAAAAGGAAAGACACGGCTTAGCAAAAGGGTTATTTGAATACATAATTTAGATATCTATAAAATAATTTAGACTAGTCAGAATGCTAATTCAAGATATGTCTATTGAGATTTGTCCTAGTCAGAATGACATTTGAGATCTCTGTGACTAAAGATTGCCTAGTCAGAGATCTATTTGAGATATCTATATAGATCTCTATAAATACATTATAGACGTCTTTAAATAAGATTCGACTAATAATACATTTAATTAAAGATATCTTTAATTAAGTTTGGACTAGACATAAATCAAATTCAAGATATCTACAGTTGTAGTTTGACTAGTTATTTGTTCGTTTCAGATATCTAAAATGTAATTTTGGATATATTTTGATGCAAACTCAGTTCAGGTATCTGAAAATATAATTTTGACTAGTCAGAATTGAATTAAAGATATCTGTTTACCTCTGTGTATGTGTGACGCGTCAGCTGACGATATATATGACGTCATTAAAGATATCTTAAATGGAATTTTGATGTAAAGTTGTATTTACAGATATCTCGAATCAGATTACTTTCTAGTCAAATTATCATTAAAGACATCTCTAATTACCATTCTGAGTAGTCAAATTATAATTATGACTCGTCGAAACACAATTGTAACTGTCTAAATATAATTATGGATACTCAATCCAACGTTTAATATTTTATAATTCCGCTTGCCATACCGCGCCCCCCGCAAAAAAATAGGGTGCTGAATGTCTATAGGCTGTGTGACGTTAGAGCCGGTGCAGTATCGCCTTTCTGCCCTCAGGGGGCGACACTCAGCAGCAGCACTGCAGTCCCTGGAGCTGCACTGGTCAGTCTAGACACGGTGATACATCAGTAATCCACTCTTTTGGTAGGAAAATGAAAAGAATGATGGTAGGTTTCATGTTTTGTTCAGGTTATTAATCTTCGAATGAAAAACAGCCGACGGAGCAAGTGGTTTATTAATTGTGAACGGGGGTCTGAGAGAGTCTAGAAATTTCTGTGTGTGTCTCTGAGCCGCTGCATGTCGGAGTAAGAAGAGCATGTCTAGCTCCACTTTCTATGATGTTTACACCATCTTTATTTATTCCTGCTCGGTAGTGTTTCGTGCTCCGTGCTGTTGCCGACCCCCTGTGTGTGGTATTTACCGTGTGGATACTGTGTGCTGTGTTTACTAACACCGCCAGTGTGAGAGAGGTCACTGATCAGTTCCTCGAGCTGGGCAAAAAGTTTTTGCTACAGAGGAGTATTTAGTTCATTTTTACTTCTCCCGGGTTACGCAATCCGGAAATCTACAGACTAAACCCCTTCTGTTTGACTGGATATACTGTTAGACGCGATTAGCAGTTAACTTTCTTTTCATATCTTTCATTACTTTTCATTTCATAGGCTGCGGTGCCTTATTACAGGCCGCTGTTAACACGAGTAAAGCAAGGGAATAAATCTGTATTACAAAGGAGAAGAAAACAAGCTGGTTATGAGTTGTATTCAACTCCTGCAGTGTGTGCGCGCGTGCGCCCGAGGGACTGAATGAGTGTACGGGGGGGTAGGGCCGGGGACGTGGCACACTTTCCTCTTCACATATACAGTGAATCCTGTGCGTTTTCCTCTTTGCTGAGGTGTGTGTTGTGTGTGTGTTTACAGCATGTCATGCAGATGCAGCTTGCTAACCTAATAACCTAGAAGAGCCAACTGAATCCAAATAAATAAATAAAATAAAAACAACTAAAGCGTAAAGTTGTAGCGATGAAGAAATGTGTTCTGGATATTTACAGCAAAAATAAACGCTTGATGTGTAACACACAAAAAATGTTTGAAACATCCAAAATATATTTACATAATACACATTATTATACAGCACTGCACAAGTAATTGCACATATCTGCATTTTATCGCAATTATTGTCAGACTGTTGCCGTCACCCATATTTATATCCTACGTTTTGTTTTGATATTTTTTTACCAGCAAGTTCTGGTCAGTGTAAATTCTACACTGTAAATGTGCATTTTCACTACACGTCGTACTGTGTATGGTTGTGTGCGTGATATAAAATTTGAAATGAAATTTGACTATTCAAGTACAGGTTTGTTTACGTTCTTCAGTTGCTGTATTTCTGACCGTTTCCTTACAGTGGCGCTATAGCACCAGGGTTTACATTTTGGCGAGACCTCGAGAACCTTAGGGTTCTTATTTTCTCCTCCCGCTGATTCATTGGCTACTGCCAAACAAAAAAAAAGCATCGAGAGCAATTTAGCTCCACCCATTTAGATTTTGAGCTAATTTGTATACTATGCAAATAGTTTGCTACGGTTATGTTGCATAGTTAAGTTGAAATGGATGTTGCTCAAGAAAAGTAAGTCTGATGGAGCTGAAATTTCTTTAACTGTATTGTTATGATAGTCTGTAAGAGATTTAACGAGATTTAAAAGAAAATGGGGCTCATCTGACCATGTTGCCAAGGTCCAGTTCCGAAGCTTGCGTGTCTGTTGTACTTGCTGTCGATGATGGACAGGGGTCAGCATGGACACTGACCAGTCTGTGGTTACGTAGCTCCATGTGCAGCAGGGTGTGATGCATTGTGCATTGTGACACGTTCCTCCCATAAAAATCATTAAAATTTTCTGTGACTTGTGCCACAGTAACCCATTATGTCGGTTTGGACTAGACGGGATAGCCTTCATTGCCCTTGTGCATCGATGAGCCTTGGGTACCCAACACCCTGTCACTGGTTTGTATTTTGCCCCTCCTCAGACCACTGTCTGTAGGTACTCACCACTGCTGACCAGGAGCACCTCACAACCCTTGCCGTTTGGGAGATGCTCTCACCCAGTCGTCCGGCCATAACGCAATCCTAATCAGTATAGAGTGCCTTAGGAACTTTTGCTCAAAATCCCACCAATTCTTTCAGATTAGATGGAGACCATTGGTGAATGAATAATCTTGCCACAGATTCTCAATCAGATTGAGGTCTGGGCTTTGATGGCTCAATCCATTTTGTCCTCAACACTGACTAGTTTCTGAGGCCCTGCTGAAGAAAAGCATCCCTAAAAAATGATGCTACCACAATCATGCATCACTGTGGGTGATAAGTGCTGTGTTTCAACCAAACTTAGTATTGTGTACCAAGGCCAAAAATGTACATTTTGATCTCATCAGACGAGAGAACCATTTATTGCGTTTGCTTAGTCTCCATTGAGCCCAGAACCCTGGAGTTATAAGGCGGCAATGCTACTGACAGGGGCACCGTGCCTTCGCTGTATAACACGAAGCAAGAAAAAGTATAATACGATAAGAGTGTATGGGTGCGTTTTTACATTTTTGTATTTATGTATGTGGTTGAAGGTACAGCGTGCACTAATTAGCTCTTTCAGAAATCAGCGTAATTTGTGTATCTTTATGTATGTGTGTAGATGGAGACTTGGAGTGTATGGTGTATATTGCTGATCAGCTCGCTTTTTTTCTACGACTGCTCTGCCCACAATGACCTCTACTCTTCCATTGGTCAGTTGATATTTATGAGTTTGCAAAAACAGTTTGATTACTATTCATTTAGCATAACATGCTCTTAGGCTCTTCCATTTATGTTTGTGTGTTTGTCTACCCTGTTATGTCCATAGGCCAAATGACAGATCTGCTGTTTATGGAGAAGGACCTGGTGACCTCTCTGAAAGACTATATCAAAGCAGAAGAGAGCAAGCTGCAGCAGGTCAAACAGTATGTCATGGACAGTGTTCCTTAAAATGTTTTCTACTGGCCAGACACTCGTGCCAGTTGAGCAGAAATACCCCATGAGCCGCACAGTGTTGACTGTATTATAATTACATAGAAATTCTACAAAATTTAAAACCATGTAATATTTATTTCTTTATTAGGCCAATCATCAAATATTCCCAGTCCCTCCGTTTTGAGGTTCTTTTCACACACTAACTAAAAAAATATTGTAATTGTGGCAGGATGATGTTAGTTATTTTATATGACAAGGTTATACGCTAAGCTGTGCCCACTCCGTTATGTTTCCCTAATATGACAGAAGTGCCATCAGAGGTCAGCATGACCATTTTCTGCATCAAGGTCGTTATTGGCATAGAATTGTGTGACTGCTTTCACTATGTCTAGGCTATTTAATTGCCCCATACAGACATCCACTTCAGGTTCTAACGCTATAATGCCAACTATGACTGGACTGAACTGCGCTGCAGTTATCTGTTGGTTGAAGTGCTCAGCTTTGAGGGAACGGTGTTCACAGCCCTTAGATTAACAGTCACAAAGTGGATTTAGAGCTTTAATTAACCATAGTCCGAGAATATTTTCCTTTCCTGATCCAACGTAGGGTACCACTGAATCGGATTCTTACTACAGCCAGACAAAATTCTGTCCAAAACCAACTCCCTCCAATCAGAGGCCGAATAAAACCAGACTGTCCAGATGATAAGACATGTAACTGTAATGAGATCATCAGTAAACAAAATCCAAATTTTAATTAGAATATAATTTGTATGCTCAGCAGGAAAGTGTATGGAGATCGTGAGTTTGAATCCTAATGATTCCACGGTTAAGGTCCAAGAGAACAAAATTGGCTATGCTCTCTGGGTGGGAGGAATGGCATACTCTCTCCTCTGTTAGTCACACTGACGCTAGCCAATTATGAGTGTCTGTGGGCTCATCTATGCAGAAGAGGGTAGATGGCACTTTCTTCTGAGTGTGTTAGACTGTTCTGTGATGCAGCGTGAGTAGTAGTTTGAAAGTTTAAAATTAAGCTTAAATTTAACTTTAATTATACATTGATCAGTGCATTAAAAAACAACACAACAAAACATTTTGTCTCAATAAGCTGGCCTTTTGTACTGACACAAACAAAAGACAAGCGTAAGCCTGCTTTGAATGTTAAGTGAGATCAGTAAAAACATTTCATGGATATGTGCATGTGTTTTTTCAGGTGGGTTGAGAAAATGGAGACACTAGTAACCATTGCTACGTACGACCCTGAGGGCTTCCTTGGTCACCCAGTCAATGCCTTCAAACTGATGAAAAGGCTGAACACAGAGTGGGGTGAAGTAGAAGACCTGGTGCTTAGAGACATGTCTGATGGTCAGTGTTGTATATCTTGTGTGAAGCCTTTAGATCAAAATAATGAATCTCTGTGAGAATGTGGCATTGGTTCATTAAAAAAATATGTATACTCTGTGCAGTATTTTCTGTCAAGGTTGGATAGGAATACATAAGTTTAGAAAAGTTTAATCTAAAACTGCAGAAGATAAATATATCAAATAAACAAATATCTAATCTTACACAGGATTTATCTCCAACTTAACCATCCACCGGCAATACTTCCCTAGCGATGAAGATCAGACTGGAGCAGCCAAAGCTTTGCTCCGTCTTCAGGACACCTATAAGCTAGAAGCACAGGCTATCTCCACTGGAGATCTTCCTGGTGAGTATGATCTGAATTGAATGGAATTAGGGGAAAGAGAGGTTATGGGCTGCTGACTAAGGCTGCAAAATATATTGCTTATTAATAATAACACAAGCCTCTCCATAATTCTGTTACTTCAGTGTGATATCAATATATTGTGAGGAACATTTTGTAATGTAGTTATAATATGATATTGTGTCAGTGTTATATAGGCCTAACTACGAATTTACATGGTTAACTTGCTACAAATGATTATATGTGTTATCATAGGTTTGCCTGCTGATTTGCCATATAAGGGCACTCTGGCAGTGGAGGACTGTTTTGAGCTGGGGAAGATTGCATACTCGGAAGCAGATTACTATCACACAGAGCTGTGGATGGCACAGGCTCTGGAACAGTTAGATGGCGGTGAGAAGTCAAGCATTGATGCTGTGACCGTCCTGGACTACCTGAGCTACTCTATCTACCAGCAGGGGGAGCTAGAGAGAGCCTTGGAGCATACCAAAAGACTACTGATGCTTGGTAAGGCCTGCTACAAGATTATTCAAATCCTAACCAATGTTGCAAACTGTTCACTGATTTTTCATCCTTGCCTAACTCATTTGGTTCTCAAAAAAATACACAGCGTTGTTCATATTTGATAGTGTTACAACTGTCAGAACCTGGATTATTCACTGATTATTGTTGTAGTGGTTGGTATAGGTTGTACAAAAACATTAAAAGAATATGGATGAAGCCACGGTGGGAAGCCGGGTCCAGCATGGTCTGTATATCGTGCAGTGCAGGGTACTAATTTCATGATATGTATCTAAACATTTCATTTAGAAATTGTTTGGAAATCGATTTGCATGATGCTTTGTTAGAAGGGCTATACTTTCCTGATGTGATATTTTCTAACAGCTAATATAATCATTTCTGTTGTACAGATCCAGCTCATCAGAGAGCCAATGGCAACCTAAAGTACTTTGAATACCAGCTGGCCAAGCAGATGAAAGCCGAGAGGGATCAGAGAGGAACAGGGGAGGAGAAAAAGGAGCGAGAGAAGAGAGAGTTGGACAGGAAGAAGGAGTTTCTTACAGAAAAGGGCAAATATGAGCAGCTTTGCAGAGGGGAAGGTATCAAGCTGGTAAGAGTCATCGATATGTGCTTCCTTTAGTTCAGAAAGTACACAGGAAGAGTCCTCACAGTAGGGTTGCAGTGATAACCACAGAAAATATAGAATTGGCAGAGCTATATAGGACTGGATTGACAGTTTCTTACTGTTCATTTTGAACCACACAGACCCCACGCAAACAGAGACGGCTGTTTTGCCGTTTCTACGACAACAACAGGCACCCGTACTATGTGCTGGGCCCTGTGAAACAGGAGGATGAGTGGGATCAGCCACGCATTGTACGTTTCCACGACATCATCAGTGAAAGAGAGATGGAAAAAGTAAAGGAAATGGCCAAGCCCAGGGTGAGTTCAACAAGATCTACAGCTCTTTATCAGTTATAGATGTTTTCATTTTAGATCACTTTTAATATTTGTGCTTAATGAACTTTGTTACTTGTTATAAAAATGGATCACAGATCACTGGTTTTCAAGACTAGTGCTAAAAACCTTATATTCTACACATTAGTAAATTACAAAGCTCTTTCTGAGCTGATTTGGTGTGTACAACTGGAGTAACCATACTAGACATAGTTTTCACTAAACTAGGCAGTTTCTGACTCTTTGAGAAATGCATTCCATCAGATATTAATTTTATGTAACTTAGACCTGATTTTTATGCTGGTATTGCTAAGGATCTACATTTGGTTTACTACCACATGCTATAATATGCTGTAATATGGTGCTGTAGTGCAGTTATATAGCTAATGCTATTGCCAGCACAGTAGACCTTGTAGTACAGGCTAACTGAGGGATGTGTTCATTTATGAAACATTGGGCCTCATTTATCAAGCTGTATACAAATGGATTTATTTGTAAAATGGTTCGTAGGAACATTTACACAAGAAATTCGTTTGAATGAAAATCGCATAATTTCAGAAAGGAAAAAAAATGTTCCTGTGTGTGTAAATTTACACATAGGAATACTATCTAATGCAGGGGTGTCCAATCTTATCCGGAAAGAGCCGGTGTGTGTGCAGGTTTTCATTCCAACCGAGCAGAAGCCACACCTGAGTCTATTGAAAGTCAAGCTCAACTGATTAAACAGGTGGAATCAGCTGTGGCTCCAGATAGGTTGGAATGAAAACCTGCACCCACATCGGCCCTTTCCGGATAAGATTGGACACCCCTGATCTAATGTAAACCTTGGCTTGACTGAGTTCAAATCAGATCATTTGTATGAATAACTGTACTTTTATTTATGTACTATATTGTAAGTTTAAATAGCTTATTTCTATTATATTTACAGCATTAGAACAGTGCTTAGAGAAGTGCTTTATAGTCTCTATTAAAAACACATTCCCATGCTAATTCACTACATCAGAGACTAAAAGTACCATCAAATATTTTGTGTAACTCAGTCGTTTTATATTATTAGCATTAATTAAAAAAATAAATATAAAGAAACCCATCAACCCTTTCTCTAATTTATCTCTAGATTCTGACCTTTTCAGGTGCTGTTACACTGCTAAACATTTCTTTTTATTGGCATAGAAGTGAGTCAGATAACTTCTGCAGCTCTGCCTTTTCTTTTACCAGTTAGTAGTCATTTTGTGTTTCCAGCCCTGTATGCACTTTTATGGAGGTTTGTGGGCATCACTAAATGCAAATGAGCCGTGTCGGGAATGTGCTTTGCACTTTATGGGTGATCAGCATACATATGCAAGTATGAAGAAAATCAGCCTTTCTGAAAGCTTTGTAAATCCAGCAGAAAGTTCAGTTTGGCTTACATTTGCACACAGTTTTACAAAAAAGATGGATAAATGAGGCCCATTGAGGTTTAGTGTTATGGGAACATCGTAATCCCCAAACCAATGTACATAATTGGCGTAGTGAGTAATTCGTCTCCTCTCGGCCGGTTGGCTTCACAGCTGCGCCGAGCTACCATTTCCAACCCTGTCACTGGTGTACTGGAGACTGCCCACTATCGTGTCAGCAAGAGGTAAGACGCCTATAGGCACACCGGTCATGCCAGTCATCCAGACACCTTTTTTCACCACATTCTACCTCAGCAACTTTAGCAAGACAGGACACACAGGGGACACTGTACACTTCTGTTTTAAGTAATGTGTGTGTGTGTGTGTGTGTGTGTGTGTGTGTGTGTGTGTATGTGTGTGTGTGATGTATAAAATATATATATAATAAAATATATGAAAAGTTTGTTCCAATCCAAACATGGGGTTGAGGTCAGGGCTCTGTGCAGGCCACTCAAATTCTTCCACTCCATCCTTGGTACACCATGTCTTCATGGAACTCACTTTGTACACAGAAGCATCGTCATGCAGAAACATGTTTGGGCTTCTTAGTTCCAGTGAAGGGGAAATTGTAATGCTACAGCAAAGAAAGACATTATACAGTTGTGTGCTTCCAACACTGTGGGAAGTGTGTGGGTGTGATGTCAGGTGTGGACACATGTGGGTGTGATGGTCAGGTGTCCACAAACTTTTGGGAATATAGTACATATGCAAAATTTGTATTAAAAAAAATACAGGGCGTAAGACTTTTGCACAGTACTCTCTCTCTCTCTCTCTCTCTCTCTCTCTCTATATATATATATATATATATATCATTTCAATTTTATTTGTATAGCGCTTTTTACAATAGACATTGTCTCAAAACAGCTTTACAGAAATATCAACACGGTATACAGATATTAAAGTTGCGAATTTATTCCAACTGAGTGGCGATGGTGGCAAGGAAAAACTCCCTAAGACGTTTTAAGAGGAAGAAACCTTGAGAGGAACCAGACTCAGAAGGGAACCCATCCTCATCTGGGTAACAACAGATAGTGTGAAAAAGTTCATTATTGACTTATATGAAGTCTAATATATAATTAGACTTCATATATGTATGTGTGTATATATATATATATATATATATATATATATATATATATATATATATAGTACTGTGCAAAAGTCTTATGCACTGTAATTTTTTTAATACAAATTTTGTTAAAATATGTTTGTTTTATGACTTTTGCAAGGTTGAGTCAGTACAAAAAAACATTTTAGATTTCCAAAAATGACATTTTCAGCAATTTTTTTTTTATGTTACAGAAAAATATTTATATAATCACCAGCATAGAAAGAAACAAATTAAATAGACTTCTTTTTAAACAATTTAGTGTCTACTAGGTTTTACCTGCAAAAACAGAAGTCAGTTTCCATTAGAACTGTTGTGTCCAAGATATGCAGTAAACCTTACCAGCTGTTTCCTTATAAAATTGCTCAAAATGTACCTGAGACTACTGATGTATTTACAAAAAACAAACAAACAAAAGCAAAGGGTTGGCACACTAAATATTGACTGTTTCATATATTACTGTTTACTCTTAGTCTTTATAGCAGATTTTATGTAGAAGACGCAAGGCTATCTGTTCCAATACTTTTGCTCACCTGAAAATTGGGTGGTCTACCACCAAAGATGCCATGTTCTAAGTTGTGTAACAAATCTAGATGTTAATATCAGGGAATGAAAGCTGAAATTGTGATCTATCATCTCATATTCATCTTTGATATCTCAGCCTTGCCTTTCCAATACTTTTGGACAGGAATGTATGACAAATAGCTGTACTTGTTATCATCCTCACCACGTAAATGAGTAGGTTTCATTTATTTTTTGGCATGATAGTATGTTATTTCATTTAAACTCTTCATTGAATCATGCAGGAGGTTTATTTTTAAAAGTCATTTCACAGAGATCTTGAAACTGAAGATGTTTTAAAAGGAGTGTGCAGGCTGTTCCTCTAGGTGTCACTGATCATGGTAGGGTTGCTGCAACACCTATCTTAGTACAGCGGAGATAGAGAATTAAAATGGCTGTTTTACTGCTTATAATTGCATTACCTGAGAGAACTTAAGCAGGTGCTACTCACCAAATAAGATACAAAGGGAGATCTTATCGGGCATGCATGCTCTTACCCTTTTCCTCTCTCTCTCTCTCTCTCTCTCTCTCTCTCTCTCTCTCTCTCTCTCTGTGTGTGTGTGTCTGTATTCCCCTGTGCCTTCTCCTTAGCTGAGGCGTGCCACCGTGCATGACCCCCAAACAGGGCAACTCACCACAGCCCAATACAGAGTCTCCAAGAGGTAAGGGGCTAAAGGTGAAGTGTAGAAGCTCAGGAAGCATGTGTCCATTTGTTTTCCTGTCATGGTGCTCTAGTGTACCTCATGCATTCATGCTTTATGTTGAGGTTCGGCTTTTACTGAGTATATGAGGATGAAAAAAACAAACTTGGATTAGCATTAGAATTAATGCACATTCATCTGAATGATCACTCGCACAAAGGTGCTGTGTTGGGACTGAGGTAAAGCAAACTTAAATATAGCATAAAAGAGTACAGTGCTTATCCCAACTTTAAAAATTGACCTCTGGCACTTTTCATTTAGCATGTATAAATTCAGGCTAATAGGGTTAAATTAATCATTGTGTTTGTGTGTGTGTGTGTGTGTGTGTGAGAGAGAGAGAGAGAGAGCGAGAGAAAATAATTATTATGATGGACTGCATTTAATACAGTGGAAAACTTTAGTGGGGAACAGGCTGTGGGCCAAGCTTAAAAAATGTTGCATGTTGACCATTAAGATTTGTGTAAAAAAGCTCAGGCACGATCTCAGCATACCTACAGTACATAGGCACTTCTATGATACTTCAAGAGGAAGTAAGCCAATCAGATCATTTGTTGGGCAGGACAAACCCACAACGCAAACATTACATGTGACTAGTAGAGCACCACAAAAACAAGTTTAGCTAAATTATCTTCTGATTGCCAAGAAATGCACAAACAGGATTGATAAAAATATTATATACAGTGGATATGAAAGTATTCAGAGCCCTTCAGATTTTGCACATTTTGTGTTCTAGATTAATTAAATGGATTAATTTACCTATTGGATATCTACACACAATAATCCATAATGACAAGTTTATTTATTAAAATCAAAAACTGAAATTATTTGGATGCATATTCAGAACTTTGTAGTAACACCTTTGTCACCGGTTACAGCTTTGAGTCTTCTTTGCACACTTGGATTTGGGCAGTTTCTCCCATTCTTCCTAGCAGATCCTCTGAAGCACAATCAGATTCTAGAGAATGTATTTCAAGATAATCAAACCAACAGGATGCACCTGAACACAATTTGGAGTGCCACAGCCAAGGGACTGAATACTTAGCTAAATGAGATTGTAACAGTAACTGTAACAGTGTTTAAAATATATATATATATTCTTAATCACAGATCTCAACATAGAGATAAAAATAAATGCTAACATGAATACTGTCAATTTTCAGCAAAATAACAACGGTCATTTCACATGGGTATTTCCAGAATACCTGGTAAAAGATAATCACTGACAGACCATTTTTGGCTAATATAATATGCTGTTAATGTCGTAATTATCAGCATGCAATTTCAACTGCCTTTTTGGCGTTGGTGCTCGCACACACACATATACATATTAGTTATTTTGAGGGGTCAGCAAATTTACACTGTTACACAAGCTGTACACTCACTACTTTACATTGTAGCAAAGTGTCATTTCTTCAGTGTTGTCACATGAAAAGATATAATCAAATATTTACAAAAATGTGAGGGGTGTACTCACTTTTGTGAGATACTGTATATACATACACACATCATGAGATATACAGTACTGTGCAAAAGACTTGCAGACAAGGCACATGCATAGAAATGTTGTAGAGCAAAGATGCCTTCAAAAATAATGAAGTTAAATGTTTCTCCATTTTAAAAAAATACTATAAAGAGCAGTAAACAGTAATAAAAGAAACAAAGGCAGTATTTGGTGTGGCGACGCTTTGCTTTAAAAAAAAAAAAAGTAGTCTCTGGTAGAATTAGTGCAGTTTTATAAGATAATGAGCTGTAAGTTTTATTGAGCATCTTGCAGTTGCCACAGTTCTTCTGGAGACTTTGACTGTCGCACTTGCTTCTTATATTTTCAGCAAAACCCATCAGCCTTCATTGTGTTTTTTTGTCTGAAAAGTGTCACTTAATATGCTGCTTTCTTTACTGACATACAAACATTTTTTGTAACATTTAATTTTGTGCTAGAAAACTAACGTTTGGAAATCTTAAATGTTTTTTGTACTGACTCGATAATGTAGAAGTCATAAAATAAAAATCTATTACAAAGTTTGTACTAAAAAAATAGGGTTCCCAAAACTTTTGCACAGTACTGTACATACACAACAATATCTCACGTGGTAGGTAGAATGGATAAACAGACAGAGTAACTCAGTGTCGGGTATACATACCCTCTTCCTCACAGCACCAGCACTGATTAATGTACAAGCATATACTCTTGACTTTTCCCCGTAGCGAGTGCATCTCTGTCTAGCCTGACAGGAGCACTGAAGCTGCTGATAATCAGGTCAGTGTTTTCAGTGGCTGTCAACCACAACTCAGTAAGCAGTAATAGCCTTTATTTGTCATATAAAAAATAGACTTTCGTTATTAAGGGCCTTGATCAAGGGCCCAACAGTGGCAGCTTGTCGGTGCTTGGGCTTGAACCCCCGACCTTATGATCAGTAACCCCGAGCCTTAACCGTTGAGCCACCACTGCCCTAAAGCCAGTGTAAAAGCCAGTGTAAAAGCCAGTGTATTTCCATGAGTGCATTGTGTTAACTTGAACGTCATCCATTTTGTTCTCTGACGTCACACTGGCCAGTATTTTAGAGAGAAGCTCTGTTTCAAAACATTCATTCTTTTGTCTTTTTCTGCATTTCTATTCTCTTTTAACTTTTCCTTGGTTATAGATATTGTTTGAAAGTTTTCTTTACAACACTTAAAGAACAAGTCAGAGTTTGATCTGAATGCAAGTGAAGATGTAACGAGCACTCTACAGTACAGAATCCTGTGGTGTTCATCTTCATGGTGATACAAACGCTGAGCAAATAAAATAAGTTCCCTTAAAATAATAAAGAAAAAGAGTGCCATAATCCAGTATTATTTAAATAAAACACTTGTTAGTCACAAAACATAAAATTGTGATAAGATTAGTCAATACAAACACGTGACGCCAACAGGAACAGCACTGCTCCTGGCCGCTACAAGAGCAGTACCTGCTCTCCCCCTCCAAGTAGGTCAAAAGGACCAGCCAACAGTTTTTTCAATCTTCAGTTGTCTAGTGTCAGTGAGTAGCCTCAGATTCTTGTTCTGGGTTGAAAGGAGTACTGTGTGATGTCTTCATCTGCTGTCTTCATAACCTCAAGGTGTAACTGCTTCTGAGATGCATTTCGGCTTACAACAGTTGTTAAGATATAGCCACTATTTGAGTTACATTAGCCTTCCTGTCAGCTCTGTCAGCTCCTCTGACCTCTATCAGCAACAAAGAGTAAAGTCAGTGTAAAGTCATTCTGTATAAAGTCCAGAGACTGTTGTGTATGAAAAGCCCAGGAGAGCAGTAGTTTCTAAAATATTCAAAGGTCCTGCCACAGCATCTCAATTGGTTCAAGTCAGGACTTTGACTAGGCCACTTTAATTTAGCTTGGTTTTTTTTAGTCATTCAGAGGTGACTGTGCTTTGGATCATTGTCTTGCTGCATAATCCAGTTGTCCTTGAGTTTCATCTTACAGACATTGTCCTTTAAGATTTTCTGGTAGAGAGCAGAATTCATGTTTCTCTCAGTTAGTGCAAGTTGCCCAGGCCCTGAAGCAGCAAAGCATCCCCACACCATCACACTACCACCACCATGCTTGACAGAGCTGATGATGTTGATGTTCTTTTTGTGTAATTCTGTGTTTGGTTTATGATCAGAAGTAACAGGACCCCTGTCTTCCAAACAATTCCTCTTTTGACTCATCAGTCCACAGAACATTCTCCCAAAAGGTTTGAGGATCATCAAGGTGTGTTTTGGCAAAATTCAGACGAGCCTTAATGTTCTTCTGGGTTAGCAGTGGTTTTCACCTCGCCACTCTTCCATGGATGCCATTTTTGCCCAGTGTCTTTCTGATAGTGGAGTCATGAACAGTGACCTTTATTGATGCAGGAGAGGCCTGTAGTTTCTTTGATGTTGTCCTTGGTGCTTTTGTGACTTCCTGGATGAGTCGTCGCTGTGCTCTTGGAGGACTTTTGGAAGGTGATCTACTTCTGGGAAGGTTCACTACTGTGCTGTGTTTTTCCATTTGGAGATAATGGCTCTCACTGTGGTTCTTTGGAGTCACAGAGCTTTTGAAATAGCTTTGTAACCCTTCACAGACTGATGTATTTCAATCACCTTCTTCCTCATCATTTCTGGAGTTTCTTTCAACTTTGACATAGTGTGTTACTGGGTAAGACCTTTTAACCAACTGTTAAACTGCTGTTGAAAAAGTTCTATTTAAGTGTTGATTTGATTGAACAGGGTTTGCAGTAATCAGGTCTGGTTGTGTCTAGTCCAGCTGAACCCCATTATGAATGCAGTTTCATAGATTTGGGGAATTACTATGGGGGCAAATAAATTTTCACACAGGCCCAGGTGGTATTGGATAACTTTTTTGCTTCAATAAATAACATTATCATTTTAAAAACTGTATTGTCTGTTTATTCAGGTTTCCTTTGTTTTATCTTAGATTGTGTTTTAAATTTCTGAAACAATTTAGTATGAGATATACATAAAAACAGAAGAAATCAGGATACTTTTTCACAGCACTGTACTATTGCTGTATTGGACCTGTTTCAACTGGATTAATGTCAGAATATTGATCAATTTGTAAATGTAGTAATTCAAGCTTCATTAACATGCAGTACCTCCAAGGTTTCTGGATAGTCAGAACTTAGTGGTGTTTCCCAGAGTATCAATATCTACTGATCAGTGAGTGAGAGGGCCCCTTACTCATCAAAAACACATTAGGATAATGGAACATTTGATGTTTTTTCTTGGGGGGAATAAAGAAATGGGGCCTAGCAATAATCTCCCTACAGATGACTAATCAAACCTAAATCTTAGTAACTACACACTGCATGCTATCATTTCTACTAACTCAAAACACAACTAATTCTTGACCATTTCCCAACGACGATTGTGACTCTGTATGATTGTGACTGTCTGAGCAGACTGCTTTCATGCTGATTCAGAGAAAGGCTGATTGATTGTTTTCTGCTTGCAGTGCCTGGTTAGCAGCCTATGAGCACCCAGTGGTGGACCGCATTAATCAGAGAATTGAAGATATTACAGGTTTGGATGTCACAACAGCAGAGGAGCTACAGGTGTGGCACTGTGTGTGTGTGTGTGTGTGTGTGTGTGTGTGTGCGCGTGTGTGTATTTGTGTGTGTGTGTGTGTGTGTGTACTAACACTGCTGTTTGTTAACAAGTTAAATATGTTGTATTTTTGAAGATTTGCAGAATGGATAAGAAAACCATTGTATGTGATACTGTCAAAATTACTGCCTAAGGCATTAATAAGAGGAAAGGCTAATACATTCGGTTCAGAAAATATTCCAACTTCTTCTGGTTTTGCACACTGTTATACATTTTCTTTTAAAATAGATGAAATTGACTTTTTGCCTTTAATCTATGCCCAATAATCCATGACAAAGTGGAAACGTGGTTTTAGATTTTTTTTTTTTTTAATTAAAAACTGAAATAATTAAATGAGATAAATATATAGAACCTTGCCAAATTGAGGTACTCCAAATGAACTCCGGTGTAGTCTGTTTGCTCTGATTAGCTATTATATCTCTAAACCATGACTGGACTCCACCTGTTGCAAATTCAACTGATTGAACATGATTTAGAAAGGCACACACCTGTGTTTATAACAATTCACAGTTGATGTCAGACCAAAAACCAAACCCTGAACTGAACCCCATAGAACATCTTTGGCGAGACCTGAAGATGGCAGTTCACAGATGCTCCCGTCCAATCTGATCGAGCTTGCGAGAATCAGCCCGAATGAATGTGAGGAACTGCCCAACTCCATGTGTGCCAAGAACACTCAAAGCTGTAATTATTGCTAAAGGTGTTTCTACAAAGAACTAATTTCAGTTTTTGATTTTTATTACACAGGCAAAAATTTCTAAACACTTGTATTCATTTAATCATTATGGATTATTGTGTGTAGATTGATTACCTTAATCCATTTTAAATTTAAGGTATTAGACAAAGTGTGCCAAAGCTGAAGAAGGGTTTTTATAATTTCCAAACCCACTGTATACCATTTTATAGTGTATTATAATATAATGTGTTATGCATACTATACCACTCTTTGTATTTCTTTTAGGTGGCTAATTATGGTGTAGGAGGCCAGTATGAGCCACACTTTGACTTTGGGCGGGTAAACAACATTGTCATTTTACGCTTTAACAGCTCTCAACATTGGTGAGCAAATAGGCGAAATGTATGTCAGTCTCCCATGGACTGATTTCAGTGTTGATCTGTATTCTTCCCTGATCTGCACATCAGCTGATAACAAAACTCAAGATTAAAGGCAAATGATTCATGGCAGTAATATTTTTAAGCTCATAAAATTAATAATGTGCATGGGACCTCTGTTGAAAGCTGTTTTGAATTATTCTGAGCCTTCTGCATTGAGCTCAAAGGCAACTGAAGCATTCGACACTTGTTTTGTTTTTTTATGATCTCCAATAGAAAGATGAGCCAGACGCCTTTAAGGAGCTGGGCACAGGGAACCGCATTGCCACCTGGCTCTTCTATGTAAGTGATCCACGACAACTGAAATGCGTACTTGTATTTCCTCTGTTTCTACTGATAGGCTGATTTTTCTTTTTAAATTACTGTCTGAAGAAGCGGTCTCTCTGTAATATGGGCGCATGTTTCTTCTGTAGATGAGTGATGTGGCAGCAGGGGGTGCCACAGTCTTCCCAGAAGTAGGAGCAGCGGTAAAGCCAATGAAGGTACAGCATGTCCATGCTAGTGAAACAGGCTTGCTTAGTCTTGATTATGTTTTCAATCTTTTGTCCATCATTGATTTTCCTTGTTTTTTCTAAAGCTTGTGTTTGTTTTTGAACTACAGGGTACAGCAGTGTTCTGGTACAACCTGTTCCCAAGTGGAGAGGGAGACTACAGCACAAGGCATGCTGCATGCCCAGTACTTATGGGCAATAAGTGGGGTGAGTGACCTGAAGGTCATCTTCATTTGAGCTCCTTTCGCTTTACTCCACACTGCATGTGCTTCTTTTTTCATTTAAATAGTTCATTTCTGTTCTTTTCTATTTAACTTCCACCCTGAGCATCTTGCATTGACTTTTAGTTTAAACTTGGACAAGTTGGTGTATTTTCACTTTGGTTAATGGTTTCCTACCCACAAGGCCGTTCTACAACCTGCTGATAGGTGTAACAGTGAGAATTTGACCTCAGTTCATCTCGAGCTAAAGAGTGATGCAGCGGTGCTTTGGTCCTTTACTCTGTCCAGCTCACCTTCTCATCTTTACACTTTGCTGAAGTAGATAAGGTTCCAAAGCTTTCATTAAATAATGCCATCAACTGTCATGCCATATTCGAGCTAAGTCTCTGCCATAACTCTGTCTCGGAGTTGTATAGCTGCATCCACTACCTCAATGTTGATTTTTTTTTTCACTAATATTGCATACAGTTAATCATGTCACTAGAAAATGGCGAGTGAGAAAAGCCTCTTGTTCTTTTGTTTTTAGGAGTGGACAGCAAAATCTGTCATTGTCCCTTATGTTTGAGATCGTTGAAACTGTTCCTTCTGTTAAACATTATAGTAACTGCGCTAGCAATGACCCCGTGCGGTGCCAGCATGGCTAAAAGTGGCAACCGGTAATGTCTGACAGGAATAACAAAAATACAGCAGCAGAAAATGACCACGAAGAATCACTAAGCACAGTTTAACATGACATCCCTCTGACTTCCTGTTTCAGAAGGAAATACACCAACATATAGACTCAAATCATAGCTAAGAAGTTATTTCATGGGGACTTTAATGTGTTTCAGAGCAGAGTTTTTCTTCTAATCACATCCCAACTTTAGAAAATTTATATCCCAGGAACTTTCTCTTGACAAAGAGAAGATAAGATATACATTTATTGATCCCTCTGAGAAATTCAAAAATTGCTTTGTTGAACATTCTTTCTGTGTCTTTCTTGTGTAGTTTCAAACAAGTGGATCCATGAAAGGGGTCAGGAGTTCAGAAGGCCCTGTAGTCTGCATAAGACAGACTGATGATACCCTTCCTCATCCCATCCTCCTCCTCGTTTGTGTCCACTCTGTGGTTTAAGACCTATGAGATGCTCCTAATTCAACCCCCAGCCCCACCCACATTTGCCTTTAACGATCAACCTAGGTCTGCCATATTTTATTTTTATTTAAATGTGTGTGTGTGTGTGTATGTATGTGTGTCTGCCAGCAAATTGCATTGATGCCACTAGTGCCTTTTATCGTTGCGCAGAATAGCTGCAGAGAAGAAAGATGTCCCTCATGACACTCCATCTTTCCAGGTCTTAATATAGCTGAGGTACTATGGGGAAAATCTCAAATTTCAGTACAGTACCCTCATGGTACCAGATTTAACTGAACTCACAAATAAAAAAAACATGACATTTCAAATCTAAAACTATTTCATCTAAACATTTCCTGCGCACAAAGTCTACACTCTGGAGCCCTGAATTCGGATTGTAGCTAAGAATGTGTCAGGATGTCTGTCGACCTATAGCTACAACTGTGTCAGATTCCATTAGCTGTGCCATTGGAGTATTTTGCAATACCGTGCTTGCTCTTTGTCTGTGTCTGTGTGTGTGTGTCCATGTGTTGGGAAGGTAAAGGATAGGCTTATTGCACTGATTATCCTGTAGGAATGCTGATGAGAGTTAGGGCTTATAGATCTATGCACGCTTTCCCCTGAATGTCCGCCATATGTTTGTTTCCCCCTTCTCTTCCCATTCTCTCGCCACCACTCTTAAGCACACACACGCGCACACGTCTGATGCCAGGACATTGTATAAGGCTTCACTTGCACTGAGGTCATTCACACAGGGGAAAACAGATTAATGTCCTGTCCTGTTTAAAACCAAAAGGTCCAACTATGTTTAAGGTTTCTCCTTCCTCAAGTGGAACAAGGATTAAAGAACAACAGATATAAAGTGCCCAAGAACTACTTGCCAATCAAATCAGTGCAAACCGTGTATGAAATGCCCTAGGCCAAGATTTCTTGTACTATTGACAATTACAGTGGCTACACCAAGGTTTGAAATGATGAAATGCTAACATCCTTTTCTTCTCTGCTAGCAAAGTTTTTAATAATAGTGAGACTGTAGCACTCAAACATGACTCCAGTTACTCCTGATCAGGAAATGAACACCTCTATTTAGTTATCATTTCATGTAGTCTTTTCACTCCAGTGACATTAGATTTGGGTTCAAATACTGTATAAATGTGTGAAAATTGTTTAGTATGGAAAGAAATAATTCTCTGATCTATTTATCTGTTTGGATGCTTTTATTCTGTCAAAGCTTTCCAACAAATCTGTCAGCAGTGAAACACCACAAGAGAGATAAATACTCATGTCGGTAATTGAATAAAAATAAGTAATAAAAATGATTGTGGTTATTTCATTTTTTTATGCTGCTACCACTAGGTGGTCTATCTGTCTATCTGTCAGTTCCAAGGGCTCAAGGACGAGTAGATGGAGGGTTGTTCTATTTATAGTTGGAATATAGAATTGAATTGATTTGATTGGATTTCTGAAATAGATTTTCTTCAATAGCTTACTTCCTGTATATTTTAAGGGTATTTCAGGCATAAAAGAAATTGTTACAGGATGACTTAGTGCTGTTTTAGGCATGTCCGTTGACGCTGACGCCCAAAGTTTTGTTTTACAACAATTAATCTTGTGGCACACATGAAATTTCCAGGAATACGTCTGAACATTTTGCATTTATGGGTCTGGGATTTTGTAATCGGCTGCGTGTGATCCTTCACGCACTCGTCCAAAACAGCCTAACACAAGATCCACCGCCACATTTGCTGTAAAACGTGCCTCTTCCTCTCTTTTGGCTCGCTTTGGGTTCACCTCCACAACGTCAACAGCAGACAGGAGCCCTGTTTGTGAAACACCATGGGATGGGTCGGCTCCTAATACTACATTTCCATTTCTACATCTGAATCCCTAAAAAGCTTCTCAACATTGCACCTAAGACTTTTGCATGTTTTATTTATATATCACATGTTACTTTATTTATATGCTTGTCTAATTATGTTCAATGCAAAACAGCAGGTTTCTCTCACCTGTTTGACACACGTACTCCGTGATGTAGATGCCCTCTCTGTACGTCAGGCCTCCTATCACTGGGGTCCCTGTGGCTGGTGCCACTGAGGGGTCCAGGGCGTCAATATCATAACTCAGATGGATGGGTTTTTTTATCCTGTGTGTCAAAGCATGGTTTAATAGTTGATATATTTATAGCGTGGAATAATTTGAATATAGATATTATTTGTTTTAAGAATGTGAATGAGTACTTACTTTGAAAATATGTGATCACACATCTGTTCCATAACCTTGGCAATTCCAAGACTATCTACCTCTGTCATAGAGAAAGTCTTAATACCCAGGTGTTTCAGGATGTGACTGGAATATAACACATTATAGGGTATTATATGTCCATATTTAAAACAAAAAAAAGAACATGTGCCTTCATTCAGAGCCAAATAATACAAAAGTTTTATCTGAAACTGTATATTAGCCACTGATTAAGAATTTACTGTTCCTCTGGGTCTACATCTCTGAGTCCAATGTACACTACATCTTGTGCTGCTATGCAAGGCTTAATCCATGAGAAGTTTGGCAGGACAGGAATCTGAAGGAGACAGAAAGACAATAAAATAAAACAAACATATTTCTATATAAATAGTCTCTGTATGTTAAAGTTATAAATGTGACAACTAACAAGTGTCCATAGCAGGGGTCAAAGTCTGTGATATTCTGATCCATAATCAATGTTCAAAACATCAGGTTGGTTGGAAAAAAAAAAAAAAAAATTAAAAAACTTAACGTTCAAAACTAAGAAAACAGGATACTTTGATCTACATATGTATATGTACACACTGGAAGCGTCTGTGACAGCTATATTTTTGCAGTAAGACTAGCCCATTCTCATCATATTACATGACCACACACATCACAGAACAAAGTCCTATAAATATAGTCCATAACACAGCCTTGATGAACACCTTTCACATGGGTCTCTTGTATGGTGTACCATAATTTTATTAACACAGAGGGTGTATTACATGCACTGAATAAAAATACTTTCTCCAAAATGGTAAATAATTGCTATGAGTCACCTTAGTGCACAGCTCACGGATGAGGTAGGACATGGGCTGCCCGTGGATATTTCCTGTCGGACTGGTTAAAGGTGTGTTAATGTCAGCATGGGCATCCACCCACACCACACTCAGCTCAGGTCTATAGGCTGCGTGACCATGGATCGAACCAATTGCTAAACTACAGGAACAAACAAAAACACTGGTGCATAAACATGTCCAGTCCTCATTTTCAATCTTCAGACTTCAGTTTATGACATGAACTTGCTGAACCTGTGATCTCCTCCAAGCATCACGCAGGTGTGACCATCATTCTTAACTCTCTGCACAGCATCAGCAACTTGTTTGTTGGCAAGACCAACCACCCGGGGTTGCTTTGTCCTCCCGATGGGCTCATCATTGGACACGTCTTCAAATATTAGATTGCCATAATCCTTCACCACACAACCTGAAAGACAGAGCCTGGACCAGATTATTTCCTGATAGAAACACTCACCAAACAATTTATTAGGACCACCTGCCAATTCATGCAATTATCCAATCAGCCAATAATGTGGCAGTAAAATGCATAAAATAGTGCAGATACAGGTCAAGAGCTTGAATAAATGTTCACACCAAACATCAGCATAAGGAAAATGTGACCTTGACCATGGTATAGTTGATGGTGGCAAATGTGCTGGTTTAAATTTTTTAGAACCCTGGAACTTTCATGCATAACAGTCTCTAGAGCAGTTGCCAACATTGTTCCTGGAGATCACCCTTCCTGAAGACTTTAGGTCCAACCATAATCATGCCCACCTAACCATCTAATCATTGCATTAAGAAGTTCTTGATCAACTGAATCAGATATGTAAGATTTTGGTTGGAGATGAAACCTGCAGGAAGGTAGATCTGCAGGAACAGGGTTGGTGCTCTAGAGTTTACATAGAGTAGTGCAACAAAAAAAATCCAGTGAGTGGCAGTTCTGTGAGCGGAAACACTCACGCTTCAAGCTGACAGGACAGCTATCGTAACAAATAACCACGCTTAACAACTTAACAACGGTGAGCAGAAAAGCATCTCAGGACACACAAAACTTCAGCTCTTGAGGTAAATGGGCTACAACAGCAGAATACCACATCAGGTTCCACTCTTGTCAACCAAGCACAATGGGCACAGGCTCACCAAAACTGGACAGCTGAAAGTTTAAAAAAGCCCATGGATGTTTTTCCACAAATTCTTAAACCATTCAACCAACAGCCATGCCATATTTTCCCACATTTGGATGTTTAATATGAACATTACCTGAAGCCCTTGACCTGAAGCTACATGATATTATGCACTGCGCTGTTGCCATGTGATTGGATCATTTCATTTATATGCAGGTTTATAAGTGTTCCTAATAAAGTGGTCAGTGAGGTAGTGCCTACACAAGAAAAATAAATGCCTGACGTCTGTTTTAAATTCTCTGGACTTGGAAAATACATATTTAAAAGTAATAATGGCACTAAATGGAAAACCTCAAGCCTAATGAGTGACAGAAAAGTAAAATAAAGGCATAATCATGCATGATTAAAAAACAGGCTGAGTTTGACTGTATGCCAAAAAGTCACTCATGATACACAGGCTGCCTTACTGGTTGCACTTGGCTCTCTGCTGGTGAATTACTGTTTATGCAAGGAGAAGATCAACAGTAATGTCATCTCATTCTGACTATAACAGGAGGTGTGTACTGTACATATACAAACAAACACACACAGAGGTGGGTGTTGCAAGGTCAGCCAGCTCTGTCCTATCAGATCCCATCTCGTCTCTCTCTCTCACACACACTACAATGTACTAGTCAGATTAGAGAGCTGAATTGTGTTAAGAGAAACTGTAATAATACAGCAATTTATTTAAATGTTGCAACATGATCTTTGAGGCATTATGCAAATCCTGAATTTGTTTGAAGATTAATGATCCACAAAAGGGACTGATTTGAATAACACGTTTGAACACATTTTGGTTATGAAACCATGTGAATCCAGTATTACAATGCAAACCTCGCCGTTAATACTCGAAACTAGTTAGTATTGCTAGAAAACGTGCGTGTTCTCCTAAACAGAGAAGTTTAACAGTACAAGATTGTATTTAAAATATCAAATACTGGACATTTTATTGGTAGATATTAGTATTTTTTTTTTATTTGACTTTTAAATTTCCAGCACAGTAACACGGTTACCTTGGCCTTCAAGTTTCTTCACCAGTCCCGCTTCCCGAATCACATCTGGTCCCAGCTGGACACCATCCCTGGGCTGTAGCAGGACACTTCACATTATTTCTCATTTCATTTACTATCCATCCTTTAAACAGGGAAATCAAAGCACGCTTCCAAATATCTTTCTTCTCCAACTGGAGCTCACCTGTCCTTTAGAAAACGGTGCTCCGATGATCCCGACAGAGTGCAGGTCTCTGCGGAAAATTCTGACCGCGGTGTTTAAAAGCTTCATTGCGGTGCTGATGCGGTGGCTCTCTCTGTAAACGCCTCACGCGCTCCAGCGCTCTCCCGCACCTGGGATCTGATCCATTACTTAAATAGCACCTCGGGCCAGGACTCGCCCCTTTCCCTCACATCACTGTGTTTATTAGGAAGCCGGGTCAAAAAAGTGGCCCGGCCACCAACCTGACCATGTACTTTAAACAGTCCGAGTGAGGACACCAGTTAAGATGAAAAAAAAAACAAAAAAGGTAATCACTAACGTAATCCAAGTATAACAATATGAAAGGTATGTAATCTGATTACTTTGTTTTTTTGGAGACTTCTCCACGCATACTGAGGTTAAATTTGGTGTTCCACAAGGCTCTGTTTTAGGTCCACTGTTTTTTACTTTATATATGCTACCTCTATGTCAAATTATTCGTAAACATGGGATTAGCTTCCACTGTTATGCTGATGATACACAGCTGTATGTTTCAGCAAAGAAAGGACAGACAGCAGCTTAATAAAGTTGAGGATTGTGTAAAGGACATTAGCCGTTGGATGCTTATTAACTTCCTCTTACTTAATTCTGATAAGCCAGAAGTACTTGTACTAGGACCACATGTAGCTAGAAATGATCTTTCTGATCTCATAGTAACTCTGGATGGTCTTTCTGTTTCATCATGTGCTTGATACTTGTGTATCAAGTAAAAGACCTTGGTGTGATTATTGACTCCAGTCTATCATTTGATGCTCATGAAGATACTATTACTAGGATAGCCTTCTTTCATCTCAGAAATATTGCTAAGGTAAGAAATATAATGTCACTACATGATGCAGAAATATTAGTTCATGCGTTTGTCACCTCTAGACTAGATTACTGTAATGCCTTACTGTCTGGATGTTCCAGTAGGAGCATAAACAAACTCCAGTTAGTCCAGAATGCAGCTGCTAGAGTCCTAACTAGAACCAGAAGATATGACCACATCACCCCGATCTTATCCACACTGCATTGGCTCCCAGTGAAATCTCGCATTGATTATAATATACTACTATTGCACTAAACGGTCTCAAGCCAGAGTACCTAAGCGAACATTTTGGTTTTCTATGATCCGCCACGCCTACTTAGAGCAAAGGTGTTGCTATTTGTTGGTACCTCGAATAGCGAAGGCTACAGCAGGGAGAAGAGCTTGCTCTTATAGAGCCCCGCAGTTATGGAACAGTCTTCCAATTAGTGTTTGAGACTCAGACACAGTCTCAGTGTTTAATTCCAGGCTGAAAACATTTGCTTACTCAAGCTTACGATAAATAGACTTTCTTTTACGCAAAGCACAGTCTTAACAATCTCTCCCTCTCCCTCTCTCTTTCTGTCGAGCCACATATGATTTTATGGAGATGCCAGTGATCCTGATCCTTTCTGCTCTCCGGACCTGCCTGATCCATTCGGATGCCCTACCTATGGATGGAGCTCTCATCAAATCCAATTCCACATGGACATTCTCACTGTGGTTGCTGGGACTACGGTTGCTGCTATGGCCTTGGGACTGCAATTACAACACGCAGTTTTGCACTCGGTCTCCTTTGAACAGTGGACTAGTTCAACAAAGACGTCATGTACAAGTCATAATGAACTTTCTTTTACTTTTACACTATCTGTTGTTACCCAGATGAGGATGGGTTCCCTTCTGAGTCTGGTTCCTCTCAAGGGTTCTTCCTCATATCATCTTAGCTCAGCTCTGAGTAGCTCAGTAACCTTCTTTGACTCGTATACTTGGGGTGGGATTTGTGATTTCCAGTACAATATCATTTAATTCTTTCAAACTGTTCAAACACATAAAATTTTCAGTACACACATATAAACCACTTTATTTACAGCTGCAACATTTATTCAGTTGGTCTGCAGTGCTCTATAATACAGCAGAATCAGAAAAAAGGAAAACCATGGATTTTCCCCAGAGGCTAAATCTGAGAAAATAGTACACATTTCAGAACATTCTGTAAAATTCAATGTTTTAAAACTTTGTCAACAAAATAAGCCTATTAAAACAGAATACATGATTTTATACTTAAACGTCACACGGATTAAATATTGCATTTTGAATGGGTTTCAATGGGGACATTTTTGTCCTTAAGGTCCTGAGTGTAACTATTTTGTGTAGCTAGTTTAAAATAGATTTATAAAATCAAATGAGGGTGAAATATTAAAATTCCAATAAAAATACAATACCGTTTGCAAAATCTATGCTGTTTGCATTAACACAGACAATTATATAAAACAACAAAAATAAAAAGACAAAAATGTCCACAAAGGGGTTAAAAAAACGCTGAACAGCGACTTAAAAATTAATCTGACATTATTCTGCTGGCATGCTGACATTCTGCTGATGGTCTCTAATCGTATTTGTAGTGGAAACCATAAAATTTCTGAGATTTTTTTTGTGTAGTTTTTCAGCAGGGATGTCACATTGACACCGCTCAATGAGAAATCAGGCCACATGTGGGCAACGTGCATTAGACATGCAGTTTCTCTTTGCTCACCCAGCAGGCACACGACCGACCTTCAAGGCTGAAACATGCTTGAAATAATGCCACAGTTGTTTCAGCATTTAATGTTTAAACAACAATTGATGCTAAATGGTTGCAGAAAGGTCAAAAGCATACTTATAAAGCAACGTTGAAATTTTGCCAAGATCTGTAGGTTGTATCAACACAATGTTTTCAACAACATAGTTGCATTTTAAATTATTATTTTACAACTAATAATAATAATAATAATAATAATAATAATACATTGTAGTTGAGTATGAGTAGATATACAGTTACTAAAGAAATATCACAGGCCTTCGCTGATTGGAACTTCAGGACCTGGTGACGTAATCACGCGAGACTGTAGCATGTGACTTCTGCACATGTATGTATTCAGCGCGAAAATCTGCAACGGCAGCTCAAGGTTTTAGATTTAAAGGTAAGTCAGTATTTGTAAGCCAAAATGCTGTTTAATTTACATATTAATAGTGAAACTGCTAAAATGACTAATGCCTAGTGGTGGGCAGAGCGAGGGTTCGTGGAAGCAAATGTGCCGTATTGTGTCGAGACTTCGAAACAATCCGACTCCCGTCTCCATGGTGACACTTAGTGGTCACTTGCAGGTGTTGATCTGTGAGGGAGCTGATAGAGATCTCGACTGGTACACGCTGCCTTGGGTTCAAATCCTGGGTGAAGTGTCCCTGTCCACATCGTTGTAAGAGCCATTTAAAAATTTGTGTTTTTTTTAAATAAATGTGTTGAGTTTTTAACATCTGTCTGACAGCTACATGAGCTTGGTTTTGTAACCTGTAGGCTCCTCATTGTGAATAACTATAGGTTATTTTGGTCATGATGACCAAAATGAAGATTAATAAATGTAATAACCCACAACATCTGGCCCTGTCTTTTATTTTTATCAGGAAATTTGGTGGAATTTTGTCAGGTGATTAACAAGGCATCCTGAGGCCTGACCATGGACTATTGAATCATTTCAGTTTTATAAACCTATATAATAAAACTGACCGGAGAACAGTTCAAATTATAGATTAAACACTATTTCATTGGTTCACCTGGAGATCGGCGAACACCCCCTAGCGGCGAACTATGGAAATATCGAAACAGTAATGACCAAACGAAGCCTCGTTTGCTGAAATCACGTGACATGCCCAATATGATACACGCGCCGAACCCCTGAATCAAACAAAAGATTCATAAAGGTTTCAAAGCTTCAATAAGCAGTGTTTTGAAAGCGCCCATGACTGCTGATGCAATTCCTGGTAAAGCAAACACCACAGTTTGCTAATGGCTAGTTAGTCGGGGAACAAGCCATATTTCCTGTGATATAAATACATGTTCATTAACACAGCACACTGTCAACAATTTTCAGTAACTTTTCATTCATTCATCATTCATTTCACTCATTAGTTTTACTTTGTGATATCAGTGTACAGTGAACTTTTTAGAATTTTAAAAAGAAGGACTTGTCTCTCCAAGTGCAGCACTGCATTATCTGACAGGTCAGTGACATAGCATTTCCTTTGGCGATGCTGTCCATGTTTGTGCAAAGTGCTCGGTGATGGACTGCCATTCCACCCAGGGCGTCTTCCCGTCTTGTCTCCAGTGTTCTCAGGATGGACTCCAGATCAACCATGACCAGGATAAAAAGCTTATTGAGAATGGATGAATAAATGAATGAATATTGAGGTTAGTAAACCATGTTAATCCGTTCTGGGCAGAGCTTAATTTACTCAAAGAGCTGTAAATGTGTGATTTTCGTCGGGCTACTGCTCAGAAGGTCATGAGACCAAACCCTAGCACCGCCAAGGCGCCACCATCGGGCTCCTGAGCAAAGCCTTTAACCCTCAGCTGTTCAGATGTATAAATGAAAGTAAGTCTCTCTGGACAAGGGTGTCTGCCAAATGTAAATGTAATAAATTGAAAGGCATGTTTAGCACCAGTTTCTGAGGCCATGTACAACGGGTTGGGGTATAATAATTCATATGGACAGGGGAAAGTTCAAATAGCTGTTTCTGCATTGCCAGGATGTAAACGGTATAAATTTTGTAAAATAAATAAATAAACAAACATGGCAAGAACTGGTCACTGTGCTGTTTGTGATGGATGCTTGGACCACATAGCTTGCTTGTGTTTTTTTTTTTTTTTCTCAGATACATGACTACAAGGTGTCCCAAAAGTCTCCATACATGGGGGAAATGAACACTTTTTAGCTAAATGTCTTCCAAACATTTTATACTAGTTTTTAAATATTATATATTTTTCAGATAGCCTTTAAGAATGACTTTGACAAAAGAAGAACGTATTGAACTCATGCTTACTAACAGGAAACATGGCAAGCACATCACACAACATTGTTGCCAAACTTATTAACAAATCAAAAAACTGGAGGTGTTGCGGACGAACCGAAAAATGGACGTCCACAAACATCCACTGATGAAGACACAACCAACGTGGCGCTGGGAAACAGTCCACTATGTATGGAGACTTTTGGGACTACCATGTATATAAACTTTATAAACAAATAAATACACCTTATTACCGATTTGTCCGATTTGTGCTTTAAAAGACTAAATTCTTTAGAAATGGAAGGGTTAAATCCAAGGTGATGTGCCACTACAATCCTTCAGCACTCTGTCCAGAGGTGACATCACTGACCAGACTGAGTCTGGGTCAAAGGCCCAATAGGAGCAAAGTCCTGCAAAAGTTGATGTATAAAAGTTAAGGCAAACATGTAAAAATGTTAGAGTGTGAATACAGGGTGCAGCCATGGTGTTGTTTGTTAGTGTGAATAAAGTAACAACCGTGTTCAACCGTTTAGACGGTTGTAAGCGTGAGAGAATAAAGGGAACAGAAGACAACCCACATCATAGCACTCGGCAGACGAATTTATTGGAGACAATCATCTGGATTTGTTGCTTCATTACTAAACTGTGTTAAACAGAACACTTGCAATTCAAATGTCACTGCTGGCAGAAGAAATGCACAACAGATAGTCTGTTATGCAAAAGGTACAAAGAAAGACCATCTTGGCAGTGGCTGTGAAGGCTTTTTAAAAATTACTTAAAAAGTGTGTGGTACATGAGACAGGAAGAGTGGCAGAAAAAAAAAATTATGCTGAATCTGCAATAGAGCATGTTCCCATTAAAGAAGGTTTTTTAGATGCTTGTATTAGAAGTAGCTCTGTAACGATTCTCCCAGGATCATCTCCATCTCCTGAATAGTCTTCTGTACCTGGTGTTCCACTTCCTCACATTCATCTGCAGCAACAAGACACATTTACATGTTGAGATTTTAAAATACCCAGAGCTGATAATGAATTACCATAACACAACATGGTTAACAGATTAATCAACAAATTGTTCAGAAAAAGAAAAGTCACATGAGCACAGTCACGTTTATCAGATATAACCAATAATAACAATAATAATAATAATAATAATATCTTGAGTGTAATCAGCAGAACAGGGAAAACTGAGGCCATGATTGAGCAGTGAAAGCTGTAATAGGAGCGGTAGGTTGTTTATGGTCTGTCTGTAAAGTAGGAAATTGACTGGGCAGCACCAGTAACACCAGTAACACCAGTAGCAGAGAGTTAGGCAATAAATACATCATGGGAGATGGTATCAAATACAGAGCTGTGGTCAAGCAGAAGAATATTAAGATCACCAGAGTGAGTAGCAAACGAGGAGGTCATTAACAACCCTTATTAGACCAGTCTCAGTGCTCTGGAGGAGATGTAAGCCATGCTGGAAGTGTCTTTATTATTGGCTACAACTGCACTTGGAAGGTAACGACTTTTTTTTAGCAGGCCAGCAACAAAAAGCAGATTAGATGTTGCCTGGTTGTTGTTACTTAGATCAGTAGAACCTAAATCACATTTCTTCAAACCTGGTATAGCTGGTCAAGGCTCTATATTAACTGCTTTCATGACCCGGGGTTCAGGAGTGAACCAGGTAGAGTGAGAGGAAGGTACAAGCCTAGCGGCATGTAAATCAAGGGCTATGGAAACAGTGTGGCTGGAGTGAGATCTTATCTAGCATTAACATTTTAGTAGAGAAGCAGAGAAAAATTGTGAATTAATTGATGTAAGATCGCAAAAGGATATGCAAGTGGAAACTCCAGTGTGATGCCAAGTCAGATGTTTTGGTTGCCCTGCAATGTAACATAATGTCTGGCTAACTAGTTAGCAAGTTAAGTGGATTAATACAGACAAATGAGTATATGAGGGCACATTGTGTTTGTGTCTTCAACATAAAGTCAGCAAGATCAGTATCAACATGTATATTAATAGCACTTAAAAATAACAACACAAGTCAGAGACCAGAGCGAGTAGTCTACTAAGCTCAGTTAAAAATGTCAGAGTTTGGTTTAGAGGTGATAGATTAAGACCATGATTAGTGGAAGATACATAAGGAGGGACTGTATATGAACACACTCTCCTGGCTTACCTTCCATAAGCTCAGCCAGAAACGGGATGCTCTCTGGCAGAAGCACCATGTAGTTCTCCTTTAGTTTGCTTGCCAGCTCCACCAACATCAGCAGAGCAGAGAAGCGCACCTGCACCACAGGAGAAACACATACACAAACTTTGAGCAAATTACATGTGACATCATCAATTTACATATATGTGAGAGGCGAAACTGAAAAGATTTATAGTTTATTTATATATTTTATTTATATATAACAGTGCGACAATAGGGAGTGTTCTGCTATTTTTGCTGCTGTTACCTTGGGAGAGCTGTGGCGTGTCTTCAGCAGGATCTGGTAGTTGAGAACTTTCCACTGCGAGTCATCACCCATGGCAACAGAGAATTGTGCTACACACGGAACCAAGTGCTTGGTGACTCTGGCCTCGTAGACCTGCTCTCCGCCCAGCATGTTTTCCAACTGCCAATGAACAACATGAATATGTGAGTGCATAATCATCATAATCACAAACCTGATGGCTCTTTGCATGTTTGGGTCACATAACCAAACAGCAAGTGCATTACTGCCACTCATCCAGTTCGAGAAATTATTTGTCTTTAATCCAACAAAATAAATTTTATTTAATTGTATTTTCTCTTAAAAAGTGGCACATTACAGACACACTAATGACTATTTTGAATAAAAGCAAACAAACGGTCATCCTATTCTATTTTTATTTGCTCTCCGTGTCAAACAATTTTATTTTTGCCTTTGCTTAAATTTGAATATCCCATATCTTTTTTGTATATTTGCACTTTTAACAACAACAACAAAATAATAATAATAACAACAATAATTACCAAAGAAATGACCAAAAACTACACGCAGTTAAAGTGTCATTAAGCATCATCAGGGATATAATAAAGTTTCAAAATTTGCCAGGAAGTGTGCACATAAAGTATATAAGAAGTATATAAAGCTGTTAAACCCACCTGATCTACCAGGGGGACAAGGAGTGCATCCGCTCTTTCTTTGCTGAGGAATCGTTGTGTGTCATACAGAAAGATCTTATGAAGACAGTCCAATGTGTATTGCAGCAACAGACTGCTCTTCTGCTTGGCACCATCATCATCATCATCATCATCATCATCATCCTCTGAGTCAAAGAAGGCCTCATCTACAGGGGTTTCAAAGGCAAAAAGGCACACAATCATTTACAAGGGTGTTTGTGCCACTGGAAGACATGCACCTTAGTAGGCACCATATCAATTCAATCAACAGTGCTCTAGTTCTAATTATTAAAGCACAAACAGAGTCACAGGATCAGGCCAGTTCACGAGCTCTCAGGGCAGTGTAAAAAGCACCATTATAATTATGAACATCAATATAATTAACTATAATGGAGTTGTGTTTGGCAGACCTATTCTGTTATGATTAGGAAATACTAAATTTGAATGAAAAGTGCCTACATTAGATTCACTCTTTAGCATGTTCACACTACAGTATGTTCTTTCACTAATCTGTGTAAGAAGTGAAGTTGGGACGGAGGACACTCCTAAAAAACAATACAAATGGTGAATAAAGTGGCTCTGCAAAAAGGATTTCTCTACCGGTGTGTGCAGTATTCAGTTGACGGAGAAGGTCTGAGAATGGTTTCACCAGCTGCCCAGCAAACAGAACGAACAAGCCCTTCAGTCTGTCTGCAATGCAATCAGTCAGCCTGCAGAAGGTCAGCATTCGGTCTTTAGGCGCTCCCTCTGTCTTACTCCAGTCAAAAAGCTGCCACAAAAAAAGGTTTTGTTTTTAGCTTATTTATTAACTGATTAATTTAATAAGATCGACAGATAACTCGTGTTTTTTCCACTTACCTTGAAAAACAGTGGTCTAAATGTGACCTCAGAAAGCTTCATGACCATCACGAGAAGACAGTCTATCACACAACCCTCGATTTCAGCCGTCTTTTCCAGATCTCCCTGCCCAAACACATCAGGTGACACGTCACCATGATTCTATATCAGGTCCTGACTACACTTACTACACAATTCACATTAGCTTCGGCAGCAGAACTACTAACCTTATACTACTAACTACTAACCTTTAAATGTATGCTCAGAAGGAGTTTTACCTGACAATGTTTGGTACGGATGTCCAGAGCTGATAGGAAGAAGGAGGTGAGCTCTGACTGGTGGGAATTGAGTTGATCCTTTTCCATATGACCAATATGCTCTTTCAGGATGTTCATCAGAGGACAAATATGGCTCTGAACCAATGAAAAGAACATACAATAGACATACATGTGATTTTGTACTATAAAAGATTATCAATTTCTTTTAAAATGTAAAATTTCTCTACATACCCAAAAAATAAATAAATAAATAAATTACATGATACGATCAAATCTTTATGCTGTAAATAAAGGATAATCACACAAACCTGCTGAGAGTCCACCATGCTGTTATAGCACCTTGCCAGGGTGGGCATTAAAACCCTTGGTGGAACCTTTGTTGCGAGTGTGGAACTCAGTGAGGAGAGTCTAACGGCCAGCTGAGGGCAGGTGGAGAGACGTTCAGCAACTCGTGCCAGACGTGCCACCTACTCCACAAAGGCAGACAGCAGCAGATAGGTTAAAAATGATCATATACAGCATTGCATACAGACTATACTCAACAGAATATAGTAATGGAACAATTAATTATTTATCTATTATTGGTAGATTAAGATTCAAATTAATTAGATTAAATGCTCCTGTGGGGAGTTCATTCCACAAATCAGTAGAGTTTTTCTGCGAAAGTTTGTATATATGAGCATGTGTTTTTATTATTTATTTAATTTTGTTTACCTGTGATATTGTGTCCTCAAGGTAAGGGCTGATGAAATGAGGGAGAGTTTCTGCTGTTTTCTGTAGGGCTGTAACTGCACTCAACAGATACACCTCTGTAGAAAAAAGATCCTTGCGCTCCTTCAGGGCCTGTAGAACCGCTGGCATTAACCTTACCAACACACACACACACACACACACACACACAGTATAAATATTATTGAGTTTAGACAAAGGAGAAAATACAAGTTAAATAAAGTCAAAGTTAGTAACGAACAATGTACAAGTAAAAGACTGACTAAATATGTAGTTAGAATTAATGACTTCAATGACTTAATGACTTCAATAAACTCACTCTGCATCAGGGGGTAAGAAATTCTATTTTAAAACAGAATCATACTTCAAAAGCATTTCAGGGCAATACAAGTTAAAGACCTGAAAACACCAGCCACTTTATTAGGAACACCTGGTCATCCCTGGGATTTTCACTCAAAATAGTTTGTACAGAATGGTGTGAAAAACAAAAAACATCCAGCAAGTAACAGTTCAGCAACATAAACGCCTTGTTGATGAGAGAGGTCAGAGGAGATTGACCACATGACTGACAAGCTGGCCATGGTAACTCAAATAACCACTCTTTACAACTGTGATAAGCAGAAAACATGGCCAACATTAAGGTGGATGAGCTACAACAGCATGGCAAATTCACAGCAAGAATGTGCAGCTGACAGTTATGTGATGCAATCACAAAAAAATGTGATGCAATCAATCAGAATCCATGGGTGAGTCATGTGTCAAAAATATAAATTTTTTCAGGCTGGATCACGATCCACAATTTTTTGCTCATGTTGGTTTCTAAGAATATATGTACACAGAGGTGCTGAAGATATACTAGTAAACAGTGAACTTTTGCACTTAACATATTTTGGGGAGAAAAACTTGCTGCTTTCCATCTAGCTCGGACACCTGCAGTAACTTACCCATCTAAATGTTGAAGTTTGTTTAAAAACGAGGGACTGGAAAATGTTACCAAGTTACTTTGAGTGTTAGCTCAAGATCAATCAATAAATTATGAAATTTTGCTGTGTTAGCTGCCTTGGTTTATGCAATCACTTCAATCACACTGGTTTGCTAGTTAGAATACCAGTGGCTAGTACAATACCAAAAGGCTAGCTTAGACATCACCATGAACAACATACCAGATAAACTACAAAGACCTCCTCACTGAGGGTTTTTCCATTACAAAGACAAATATTGGGGATAATAAGGTCAACTGAACTTCCCAAAAATTTACGAATTTATGAAGATGTAATTTGGTTGAAAATAATAAATAAATATTATCAACTGACATGCTGGCTTTTCTGGTGTAGTGAAAGGTGTGGTTTCACCTATGAATGACCATATTAGCTTGAGAAGTATTAGTCCTAACACTGTCAGAAACCCCCACCTACAACATGAAAAAAATGTTTAATCCCATCGTGAAGAACAGCTTGGAGCTTCCTTCACCTGAGAATCACTCGGTCCTGCCGAGGATGGCCCTGCCGTGACATTGCTATGGACTGCACCGCACAGATACTCTGAAGACTACTGTGGATTGGTCTCACCTGGATAGCCTGAAGTTCGCACTTACTGAAAACAATGCTCAAGTCCCATTCATTATTCAGTGGATAACTGAAGATCTTTTCAAGACACTCAGTACAGTTTGACTTTATAGTATACAGCTGTGGATGAGCTGATAATCGCATCTGGTGTCACCCTGAAGAAGATAGGTTCCCTATTGAGTCTGGTTCCTCTCGAGGTTTCTTTATGTCATGTCTGCAAATCACTGCCTCAGTTGAGCTCTAAATCTAAATCCATATCTGTATTTCAGTAAAGCTGCTTTCTGACAATGTCCACTGTTAAAAGTGCTACATACACCCACCTAAACATTTTTTATTCAATACATATGAATTCATAATTCATAGGCCTCAATTATGAAACATTGGTGAGTTTGTGGCACCCAGCCCTAATTACAAGAGATCGATTTAAACGTGATCAAAAAATGTTCTACAGAGTAATATACCAACAAAGCTAAAATGTTAGTAGTGGTAGAGGAGAATCATTTTGACATTTGTTAGCATGTAGGAAGTTCTTTACACTTAATAGAACAATAGAACTAGCCCTGTACCTGTGTACTTGGGTGATGGCAAGAGCCTCCAGTGTGCTAGTGACTTCGGCCACACAGAGCAAAGCGCTGCTCATAACATTTCTCTCTTCCCTGGGATTTGCCACCAACTCCACTGTCCTACTCAGTACAGGTAAGAATGCCTTCTGGTGGTGGGCACCAAAACTGCGGCACAGCAGCTTCAGACTGTAGAGGGCTGTTTGCCTGTTAATGGCTTGCTCTTCTTCCTCTTGTCCTCCAATCTGGCCACAACCCCGCCCCACAATGCTCAAGAGGTCATCAATGAGTTCCAGCAGCACAGCCACCTTAAGCATAGAAAAGGCCAAAAGACTAAATACAACTGGTATATTCTACAGTTGCAGCTCAAAAAATGTTTATATCTTGGAAAAGTTCATTTATGCCCATAATTTTAATTCAAAAAGTGGAACTTTCATATATTCTAGATTCATTACACAAAGTGATATCTTTCAAGCTTTTTTTTTTTTTTTTTTTAATCTTTTTTGATAATTACAGCTTACAGCTCATGGAAATCAAAAATCCAGTATCTCAAACTATTAGAATAAAGAATTTATTTATTTCTTCTGAAAAGTATGTAAATTTATGCACTCAATACTTGGTCAGGTTTTTTTTGTGTGTGCATGAATTACTGCATCAATGCGGCGTGGCACTGCTGAGGTGTTCTGGAAGCCCAGGTTGCTTTGAGGCCTTCAGCTCGTCTGTATCGTTGGGTCTTTTGTCTCTCATAGATTCTCTATGGGGTTCAGGTCGGGCGTGTTGGCTGGCGAATCAAGCACAGTAATACCATGGTCAGCAAACCAGTTACTAGTAGTTTTGTGGGCAGGTGCCAAGTCCTGCTGGAAAAGGAAATCAGCATCTCCATAAAGGTTGTCAGCAGATGAAGCATGAAGTGCTCTAAAATCTCCTGGTAGACGCTGCATTGACTCTCAACGTGAGAAAACACAGTGGACCAACACCAGTAGATAACATGGCACCCCAAATCATCACTGACTGTGGAAACTTCACACTGGACTTCAAGCAACTTGGATTCTGTGCCTCTCCACTCTTCCTCCAGACTCTGGAACCATGATTTCCAAATGAAATGCAAAATTTACATTCATCTTCCCTGTGATTATGGTTGTGTACTGAACCAGACAGAGATTAAAGGCTCAGGAAACCTTTGCAGGTGTTTTGAGTTAATACGCTGATTAGAGTTCTTCTCAGGTCATCAGGACATTTCTGTATTATAAATTCTTTATTCTAATATTTTGAGATACTGGATTTTGATTTCCATGAGCTGTAAGCCGTAATCCATCCATCCATCCATCCATCCTCTACCGTTTACTCCTTTTCAGGGTCACAGGGGAACCTGGAACCTATCCAAGGGAGCATCAGGCACAAGGCGGGGTACACCCTGGAGGGGTGCCAGTCCATCGCAGGGCAGTAAGCCGTAATCATTACAATTAAAATACAAAAGGCTGGAAATATTTCAGTTTATGTGTAATGAATCTAGTATATATGAAAGTTCCATTTTTTAAATTAAATTACAGGGAAAAAAAAAAAAACCTTTCCCACGATATGAATTATTTATTTTATTTTTACATGCACCTGTATATATATTTCTATTTCTAAAAGCTACTAGTCAACTGTTCATCTCAGAGAGAATCAATAACAAATACCCAAACACTGTATTTGTGCATGAAACATCACATATTCTGAAACTAATCGGCCACAAAATGTATTCATTTGAAAAGAATGTGTCTCTGACTAGGATAAAGCCTGAATATGAACTAAGAGACAAAATTGACAGCCATAAAGCCCAAGGAGTTAATGTAGGTGTGCACCTGCTGCTCCTCCCACCGTGTCCTCTGCTGCAACCTGTTGTTCAGCAACTCCATTGCCTTCCGCCTTACTGATGACAGCTGATTACCCATCAGGCCCCGCACCACCATGATGAAAGTGTCAGTAGGGAGGAGGGCATTCACCTTCAGAGAAGACAAGGATCTTAAAATCACAAACACACACCCACCTTGAATACACCCAACCCAACACATGCACGCAGACCTGCAAGAGGAACACTGAGTATTCCTGGAGTGTAAAAACATTTTCGATATAGCCTTTTCACAGATCACTTGCATACGGCATAAAATTAAATACTGAAGAAAAACCCTCAAGACCACAGCTAGAAAGTTAAAACATGGCTACAACTGTGTCTTTCAGCAAGACAATGTTCCAAAGCATACCTCCATAGTTGGCTTAAAGATAACAAAGTGAAACTATTGGAGTGGTCATCACAAACCTCAATCCCATAGAAAACTTGGGGACTGAATTGTGTGTACGAGCAAAGAGGAACACAAAACTGACTGAGGTACAGCACTTCTGTCTGGGGGAATGGGCAAAAATTCCAGCAAGGTATTGCTAGAATACTTCTAGCAGGCTAACGCAAGAGTCTGATTCAAGTCAAGCAATTCAAAAGCAATGGCACCAAATACTAACAAGTGCATTCACTTTTGACCCACTACAAATCGATATACTAAGTAAAAGCTGAAATAAATCTGCCTCTTAGCTTTTATTTTGAAATTACTAATGCGAGATGGGGGAAGGGCACAGTGGCTTCTAGGGTGTCAGTTAATACAAAACTGTCAATCATTCTCGAGTTACAGAAGTGTGTATTTTTTCAGTGATAAATCATAGCAGCATACTCTGACGTTAAAATGCGGAGTTCACACGCAAAGGTTGGCAAGTCTGTGCTTGGGTCATAATGTAATCCACAATATGTTACTTTTAATATGTTTATGTTTAAAACATTTGTGGAAGTATCTGTGATGAGCTGATTGTACCTTATCCAAGACATCATACGACTTGCTAAGCAATGCTCTCCAAAACTTGGCTGTGGGTTTGTCAGAGTTCTCCTCGACACACTGAGCCACAGTGTAGATGTAGCGCAGGTTCTCCTCCAACAGGCTAGAAAACCATCATGATATCATAATATGTTTACAGAAGAACAGCATAAGCACACTGAAAATAATTTCTGACAGACACTCACCTTTGCTGAAGTTCCTGCAGACAGCTTTCAGTTAAATCCTCACAATCAGCCACCTAAATTAGTACATTAAAATAACTTAAAATGAATCGAATATAAAAGGTGTAGTTATTTTTAACCTTCCTTAAACTAGACCATGATATCCTTAATTGAAAATACACAGCTTACCTTTCCTACAAAGCTGCTGGCGGCTAGTAACTGTCCCATGAAGGACACAGACAGGAACTTGAAATGTCGGAGCTCTTTTCCACTGTGGGCCTCTACATTAAAAACCAGATCTAAAGCACTTTCCTCTGTTTTTTGACATACGGTTCCTCTCACCAGTCTCTTCTCCGGGACTGTAGAGAATGAACATAAACAAAAATATATCCTTTTGTCCATGAAGGAATTTAGAAGATTTTTCATAGGCATCACTGCATAACGGTTTGCAAAACCATACGTGTTACCTATATACTTGTTATAACATGTACTTATTACAAGATCTGGACAAGAGGGAGAACAGGGTGCACCTACCATCCTCTTTTTCCTTCGGGAGGCCCAAGAGGAACTGTAGAATTTTAATGAGAGATGTCAGCTGCTCATGAACTTCAAACTCACAACACAGGAAGACCCAGAACTCTTGATCCCGCTCCAGTGCTGCTTCCTGAAACACAGTTAAATCGTCAACAAGACTTCTACAATAAATACAACACTACTGCAGTTAAGAACCTTGATGTACACATAGATGCTGGCTTATTATTTGATTTGTAACATCTCTAAAATGGCAACTTTCATATAATTAATAGCCAAAATAAGAAATGCGCTAAATCCACAGAACACTGAAACTAGTGCATGCTAACTTCTACAGTACATTACGTCCTCTTCCCAGCATATTCATTAGAGCTCTGTTTAAAACATCTAAATTATTGTCCTAATAGTGGATATGGCCTTTTTTGAGAATATTGCCATTTTTATAGCTCGATTTTTGAAGGTCAGCAAACTTTTATCTAATTTTTTGTGTATTCTCAGAGCTTCCCCATGTTGATGAATTACTCAGGAAGAACTGGGAAAGAACTGAGGGAAAGATAAATACAGCCAAATACAGAAAACCAGAAGAAAACCATCTTCAGAGTGCACATGACCTAAAAGTAGGGTGAAGCACGATAATGAAGTCTCTGAATATCATAAGTGAGGACAAGGACAAGCAGTGTACAGTTTTGTTCTCTATACTTCATTTAAGTTGGCTAGACACAGTTTGTGGTCCTGCCGTTTGCAACATACCCCAGACATGTGCAGAGCCTCGGGAAAAGCTCATGGTCTGGTGCGGTAAGCATTAGGAGTGTAAATCGCAAGTTTCATGACAATACGATGGAATATCGATTCTTTTAGCCAGCGACTTGACTGCCACGATGCGATTGCGCTTTGACCGATTCAAGGGCCTGATATTAAACAGTGCATCAATTTCACACAATCTGTAACATTTCTATTAATTCACAGATGTGACCGAAACGTATTTTGAAAACATTTATTGCGCTTTTCAGTGCAAATAAGGACCCGTGATGAACTTAAACTTTGACATGAAGTGGCTGGAATTAGAGTGTCCTAAATAAAGGTCTATCTCAGGGCCGGAGTGAGACCCATTTTCAGTTTAATGCACAAGACCTGTCCATATTCTTTCATGGTGGAAGAACTTCTTACTACCCAGTTAGATTACTTACATGTTTCAACAAAAGTATAAAGATAAATAACAAATGACATACTGAGTATTGTTTTCTGTTACAAAAAGTCCAACTGTATCATTATGAAAAAAATGTTGATTTGCACTCAAACAAATATGAAGTATCTCAGTAAGAAATATACTTTTTTTTAGGCAGCTACCTCGCGCCACGGCATGTGACGACGGTTTGTTTCTCCATGGTAATGACCTGGGTATATGCGCTTGTGTATGCATGCATGCTCTGAGCCAAGTGATGTGAGAAAATGTCACATTTTAATGCATAAGAAATTTATGCGCTGCATTAAATATAAATGTAGTGTAATTAATTACTTTAGTTATCAGTCACGCAATAATGTAACACACATGCCTTTTCTGCTTGTGTGTGAGATACAGAGAGAAAGTGGGCGAGTGGCAGTCTGCCGGCCCGATTTATGAGCGGCCCACCGGGAATTCTCCCGATTCTCTCAATTAGCCACTCAGGCTATGGCCCATCTTAAAAATTATACACGCACTGATGTTTGCGCATTGCACTGATGCATCAGAACGTTGGTTATTTGATCGATACATCCATCCATACTAAGCATGCCTTGAGATCACACTTTTCCCTTCAAACAGCGCTAACACTAGGTGACTAGTGATTCTCTGTAGAATATTTGCTGATTACGAGCTCACAGAATGAGCAGTTGCAGCATGGCATGTTGGGAGTACGCGGACACTGACAGTAAGAGATAACCAGCTGATGGTAGACAAAACACAAGATCGTGCTGAGGGGAAGCGCAGGGCGATAAAACGGTAACGGTATTTATCGACGGTACACCTTTATCGGTAATGAAAGAAAAAATGTTCGGTATACCGCGCAATTACATTTAAACAGACATTAAGTTTGGTTGCATGAACAACGCTCATGCTTGCGCGGTCCCTGGATCATAAATAGCCTATCATATTCTTGATAAAGGAGTGTGCTACAAGTGTCAAGCAAACAGCCAATAACAAGTTGAGTATCTATGGGGTTCGGTTGTGCCATCGCCACGTGACATTAGAACACAAGAACACATTTGAAAATGAGTTCAGAGCCTGCTGAGGAGATTGTGAATAAAAAATATATTTTTTTGGTTTCCTTTCGTCTGACCAACATCAGAACACCGTTGTGTGTAAGCTTTGCAAAAAAATAAATACAAGCTGCGAGAGACTTGTTCTGCTCATGCGCAGTGCTCCGCACAGGTACATTGCGTGTGACTCTGAACAGCGGGCAAGGAAGAAATGTGACATTTTGCCGCTTTTTGTGTTTTCTGTTAAAATGTCGGCTCAGGACAGTGAGTGTTCTCAGAGCAGGAGCTCGACTCGTCAGACAAGGACAAGGACAAGGCTAGGCTAACTATGCTAACAGGTTGAGCACAAACCAGAGCACCAAGAGTCACAGGAATCTCCCTTAAAGTTTGCCTTGATTGTTCTACGTTTACACTTACATTGCACACATTTTTGTAACATTTTATTTATTAAGTTCAAGAGTTTCTTCAACACTTCTTTATTTAATTTTCATATAAGATATAAGAAAATATTTGTTTAAATTCTGTTTTGTTTTTGACTGTTTAAAATTATTTGTTGTTTGCCTTAATAAAGTGGGCAAATGAAAAACACAGTGGTTAAATTCAAACCTTTTTCCTAATGGTCTTCGTTTAAAAAACATTCAAATTTATAAATAAACAATGATATGAAACATTATATCGTGATAAATTGTTTAGCTGTACCGCCCAGCCCTACTGAGAGGTTTGGTCTTTCCTCTGGTACTCAGTAGCAGTCACACTGATGCACACAATCAAATTATTTTACTCTCATGACAATAGGAAAGTAAAATTGCACAATTGCAAGTTGCAAATACTAACAATATACAAATATGCAACTCAATTATTTTAGTAAATGTTGCTGACACCAGTATTCAAGAAACATTAAAGATTAAAATCCTAAGAAACATTAAAGCAGCGTACCTTCTCAGCTCCTGTGCTGCTGATAGCAGTGCTGGTGGCATGCTGTTTGAACAAGAGCAGCATTAAGACCCAGAGGAAATGTGCAGGCCCCAGTGTGCCCAGCAGCTGCCTGAGGATGGGTATACGCCTGTGTTCAGGGACGTGTGGAAGAGCATCAACAAAAACGTGTATAACACGCGTCACCACAGCCTGCATTTGCCCCTGTGGATGAGTACTCCTACCGTCATGAGCCTTATGGACAAAAGAGAAGCAACAGGTTCATGTGTGGCAACAGACGGAAAGAGGATCAGCATCCGTTTCAGATCAGTGCAGCATAAACGCGCAAACCCCCAAAAAAGTCTAATCGTTATAAAGAGAGGAAGCTATGCACACCAGTAAACAACAGGTAAAGCAGTTTTAATAAATCCCTAAAAGAATCCTACAACCTACTGAAATAAAGTGACTATAAACTGCTCTCCGCTACTCAAGTGTACCCAGGTATTCATCATCATATATGAGGAAAACATCCTTTAACATTTTCTATGGCACAATTAACCCATAGCCATTGTGAACATTGGTCCTCCTCAAGCAAAGCCACCATGGTTTCAACATACATGAATGAGGGCAGGGATAACCATCTGCACAGTCCTGTTGATGATCTGGAAGCTGTAGGCGTCATCAAGTCGCATAATGTTGGCCCCCATAAACGTGAAGATTGGCATGATATTGTGCAGAACTTTCTCCTGAACAGCAAAGAACAAAAAGAATCATTAATAGTCTTTGTAAAAAAAGATTAAAAAAAAAAAAGTGCAGCCACAAGCATGTTTATGAAAACGTATGCACATTACTCACTGGAAAGATTCCAGCTACGGTACCCAGCAGCAGGAGTGCGTGGTGGTGTGTTTGAGGTGTGTTCGAGGTCCTCACACATTGAACCACTAGCTCCACACTAAATTTATCCTCATCCAAGATGTCTGTAAAAAATGCGAAACAATTAAGCCAACAGAAAAACACTTATTTCACTGAAAATAAATATAGCTTTACAATTTCATTAAATAAATCCCTGTGGCACAGTCGATATCGGGGAAATTCTTTAAATGGTTCTTAAAGCGTCATGAAACACTAAACTACATTTTCTGAGATTTTAACAGAGGTGTTCGTATCGCACATCATAAAACACAACCTTAGCATCCGTTAATTTTAATCGTAGGAGAAAGCTGGTTAATTTTGAGCTTTTTTCTGCTTCCTGGTTTAAAATCTTGTCTGGTCATACGTCACAGGCAATGAGTGACATGGCAATGTACTGTAGTACTTTGATGACATGTTGGTGTCTCAAAATTATTCATGAGCCTGCGTGTTCTTATCCTACGAGAAGATTCTGTCTCTTAATTATTCATGACAGCACGTGGTGCTTTCCTACAGATGTAGTAGATGAGAGAGGCATTCAAATGGGACGCAGGTGTTCGTTTCAGTGGTGTAAGAGTTCAAGTGTGTTTACTTGGGAGAGCTATGAGAATTGGAGAAACGTGGACTTCAGACTTGCTCATACAAACAGTTTGTGTCTACACAATGATGCGGTACTCAGTCTCGAGGACTTTTGCATCCCTTCAAATTAAATACGTGTCTAATTTTTACATTTACATGTATATTTACAGTGGTCAGTGGTAGCTCGGTGGTTAAGACATTGGACTGCTGATCAGTGCATGAGTTCAAATCCCAGCACTGCCAAGCTGCCATTGCTGGGCCTTTAACCCTCAAATGCTCAGTTGTATAAATTAGAGAAATGTAAGTCGCTCGATAAGGGCGTCTGCCAAATGCCATAAAAGTAAATGTAATTTTTAACCATGACAGTTTTACTTGCCTTTTAGCTAATTAAACCGCTTAAAGCTCCTCAGGCCATCGCGTGCAAAACCATGCAAGGAGAGTCCGCGTTGAAGGGAAGAGCCTTCGCCTTTTTATTTGTGAAAAGCTCGAGCCTATTACCTAGTTACCATTCCCACACTTCTCCCATGTGCACTGCCTCCGGTATTATTTTATGTTTTCCTCCACAGTCACGCCAGGGGCTAATGATTCAAATAGATAGAGCAGAGGACCTGCACTGCTAGCTACTGTGTCTCCATTTAGCCCTGGGGGTTCAGGAGGAGAGAAGTCCTCTGCCTCGTCTGCAAACTTTTGGTCACTATCCGTCTTTAAGTCCTGCCTTTCCCTGCCACGCCTACTCCCCCTCCCTTCTTCGCACAGCCATCCACGACCATTTAAGTTGCATTTTTCAAAAACAGTAGCTGCATTTACATGGACAACAACAATCCACTCTTAATCCAATTAAGACCATACTTGGATTAAGAAACTACCATGTAAACAGCAATTTTTACATACCTTAATCTAATTAAGGTCATAATCGAATTAAGCTCTAATCGAATTAAGACAGGTGGAGTACTCCTGTTTTAGTCGCATTATGGACGTGTATTACAGACATGTAAACACCTTAATCACATTATGAACGTCGTGTGAGAGTTTTCACCGCATTTTGCGACAGGACACGATCACACACGGCAGTTTTACGTTTTAGGGCGAACAAGATAGTTCGGCTGTGACCCAAACCGCGTACTTACCTACTATAGTCCTGTAGTGGGGAAAAATACATGTATCTCGGCTACTATATAGACGGTAAGCACGTGGTTCGAGACGCAGCCCACGGCTTCAAGCAGTTGTCTATTAGCACGTATAGCATTACAAATAATTAACTGCATTTAAAGCGTTCGTAAATTTTTTTTAAATAAAAAAACACCCAAAGCTGTATACGGTACCATAACGAAGACGAACTGTATGTTGATACGTGAAATTCTGGAGGGACGTCGGACGGCGGATCTAATTATGCTCTATAACATGTAAAACGGGAACATGAAAGGAATATTCTAAAAGCGACTCATGTAAACACCTTAATCACATTATTATCTTAATCAGAGTAAGGTCAATAATTAGATTACTGCTGTCCATGTAAACGTAGTCATTGAGAGGTAGACTTGAGCTGAAAGAGGGAGCTTTCATGACCCTTTAAACCAGCATTTGCCTTTGATGTGGGCCAGTAAATACATACCCTTGCTGATTGGTCCACCCTGTGGGGAGAGCTTCTGACAGACATTGAGGAGAACACTGAGGAGAAGCTGTTTGGTGTACTCCATATTCCCTTGCTCCGTTGACACCTCCAAACATCTGCAATGCGGTAAAGAGCAAGCAATGGAGCATTAAATACAGATCTGTTCCACTAAACACACATTACATTGTGAGGAACTCTTTCATTAAAAAGAACCGCTACATTTATGATGATGAAAAGAATCAGATTTTTTAATTCACTGCTCTTATCACAAAATAGGACATTTCTAGCAGAGTGTACTTAAAAAACCTATGGTATTGCAAGCAGTTAAAACATTTAAATATGTATAAATATGTATGGCTGTACCTGGAGAGAAGGCTAAAAAGAGCTGGCACCAACATCTGAGGCCTTTTTAGCTTCTTCTTGTGCTGTAGGAGCTCCAAAATAAATGTGACCCTCGGCCAGGAGACTGCTCCACCATCTGTTGGGGCATCCTGCGCAGTCCTTTTGGTGGGGGAAAAAATATTAACATGCTTGACCAACACTTTAGAGTAATTCAGGTTGGGTTTGGATGAATTCAAGTTGGCCACTTACTTAGGCTGCACCTTGCTCCGGCGAGTCTGCTGCACACTCACTGACATTTTTGGCTTGTCCATTGGAGTCAATTCATTAGCCACTAACTCTGCATCCACAGCAATCTATAAACAGATATACCATCTATAAGGCATAAACCAACAAACACCATAGAATAGGAAAACTAATAATAATAACAACAAGATTTTTTCTGTTTCTGCAAGTGTCTGCAAGAAACTGCGCCCCTACCCCTTTGAAGACACTACTGATGGTCTGGGAGCAAGTCGGGTTTTTATTGTCCACCAGCAGGTCGAATAACACTCCCAGTATCCTCTGTTGAATGTTCTCATCTCGCAGGGCCACAAAGAAGGGCTTAGTGATCTGAGTTCAGAAGAACCACAACTCATTTAGGATTATTTTATGTACTAGTGATTAGTTTATAAGCATTAAAACTCATACAGCTAAAAATTTCAGAAGCTGTTTGAAAGAAAGCACCCCACCAAAAAGTAGAATGGGATGGGAGATGGGAACAAACTCTAGCAATTTGGCACAGAAGGGAAAGCACCTGATACCTTCTGTAAAATATAGTGATGGATAATTCAGTATGTGTCCATGTAAACGTACTGATTGATGATCTAGGGCTGTTTAGCAGATGGTGTGAAGACTGATGGTCTCAGGAATTTTTCCTTATGTATCAGGATATATTAGCCCAAAACCTAGTTGCCTCTCATAGTGTTTGTTTTATGTGTTCAGTGGGATCTAGTCATGTCTCCAGACTCATTTGTTAGGATATTGCAGGGGTGTCCAATCATATCTGCAACATCTTACCCCACGTGGCTTCTGCTTGGTTGGAATGAAAACCTCCACCCATACCGACCCTTTCCGGATAAGACCGGACACCCCTGTGCCAGAAGGGTACGGCTGCCTACCTGCTCCATGGCAATGATCTGGAAACTGTCCATGTGTGAGTAGGGTTTAGAGGAGCTGCCCAGTGCAGAGATAAAGAGCTCCAGGCTCCTAGCATCTCGAGCAAGCAGTGGGGCAGAAGCCTCAGAGTACTTGCCCAGAAGCAACTGCAGGAACAGAGCCTCATCTGGCAGAAAAACTAAAGTGTCTGGAGCACACTGCTCCAGCAAACGCTCAATGGCTGGCAGGAGGATGGCCAAAACCAACTGGAGAGACCAAGAGACAGAGAGAAACACACAAACAAGTAAAAAGACAAAAATATTCTTTAGTACATCTACAGCAATACCAATGGCCTTTCTACTATTGTCAGTACTCATTCACCCAGGATTCACCCACAGTAAAGTGAGCCATGGCATTTATTTGCCAGTATAAGCTATACACAGATCATTTGGTTATTTTCACAGCTCAACAAACAAAACAAGCATTAAACAGTCATATGGAATGCAGAAACCACAACCGTATATGCAGCCTTTTCTTTATAGTTTTATAGTATTGTTCTACTGCTGTATAAATAAAATTTAATAATCCCCTCTAATATCTCATTTATAACCAAGCCACTAAACCTAATTTCTTTAACTATACTCTAACTCTAACAAGCGTCTGGCTGAGAAGTGTGTTCTGATTGTGTGGTTAGTCTAAAACCACTGGATTAGTTTATGTCACAGTCTTCAATTTATGTCTAAAGCCAATCACCAGCACCTTGTAAAACATACCAGTACTAGATCTTTATCAGAAGAGATAAATTCACAGAAAAATTGCTTATACCTCTCCATTGACGTCTTGTAGTGCTCGCAGCAATACTTTAGCCATGTAGCTGGGGCAGTCGGGAGACCTCACACATTGTAGAAGCTGCTCTATAGCCGAGAGCAGCTTGTTTTTGCCCTTCCCTTTCATAGAAACAGCTTCCTCATACAGCCTTGACAGTGCCTAAACCCAGATAAGGACACAAACAGTAAGTAAAAAAAATCAATACAGCTGTTGCTCCAAGTAATCCCAAGGCAATTCTTTAAGAGTCCTTAAGCATAGGCACAAATGGCATTGATATTATACAATTATTTATGTATAGAATCTGTTAGCAACTGGCAGTGGACAACCTGAGCGAGGTAGGTTGGATCAGCGATGAGCTCTTCAGCTGATAGAAGCAGCTTCTCTAATAGAGGGTGGTATGGAGAGGTGGTGACTCCAGCAAGAGGTTGCAACACTGCCACTGCTGCCCTTCTCACCTCTTTCACCCCACAACTCAGACACCCCAGGAGAGATGGCACCACTGCCGGCAGCAAAAAATAAGCTTTCAAATTCAGAATGAACACAAATAATAAGTGCTTTCTGTAAGAAAATAGCATTCTGTGTTGATGAAGGGGAGTACGTTTCTGTACCTGTTGAGGAGGGTGAGGCCAGAATGTTGAGCTTTTTCACAGGGAGGGCACTAAGAAGCACTTTACCCACATACAGTGCTTGGGTCTGCAGCAATGCTGTCACACAGAACTCTAACTGGTCACTTAGGTTATTGCTGTAGCCCCACAGCAGAGACAGAAACTTAAAGAGATGCTCTGGCTCACTCAGGTGCACCTGAGAATCCACATTAAAAGCAGAAAATAAAATTAATCGGTTACCTAGTGAGGGGGGGGGGGGGGTTAATTTTGCATAATCAAAAACCATTTCCCAGTGGTCCATATGTTTGACAGAGAAATAATCAACAGAGGAAACTTTACTGCAACAACTTTACTGAATGTCACTTTTCTCACCATGCAGCAGCAGCTTGCACTCTCACCTCAGTTGTACTTTGTAAAGTTTAGAGAGTTATAACTGTCCCAGAGTTTAAAAGGCTAAAAAGCATGTTAATATTTGTGCGCAGGGCATCGGAAATTTTTTTACTGGATTAACAACATTTATACGATTGCCACTGTTTATAAGGGGGCAGTGGTGGCTTGGCGGTTAAGGCTCTGGATTACTGATCTGTAGGTCGGGGTTCAAGCCCCAGCACTGCCAAGCTGCCACTGTTGGGCCCTTGAGCAAGGCCCTTAACCTTTTATGTATCATGGCTGACCCTGCACTCTAACCCCAGCTTCCTGACATTCTGGGGTATGCGAAGAAAAGAATTTCACTGTGCTGTAATGTAAATGTGATCAATAAAGACTCATTATCATAACAATCTGGAGGTCAGTACAAATATCTCATATGTGTCATATCTACAAAACCAGTGAAATTTCCACAGAACAGTAGGACGCAGCGTAAAATAAAAAGCACTGTGGAGCAACTGGAGTCAGTGTAGTAGAATACTTTCAATGGAGATGTATTAAACTTGAATGTAAACGTAATATCTCACCCGTGTCCTGCTGTTTCACCCACATGAGAATGAAAACCACCTGTCCCCGAGATTTGTTTTAGTCCTGTTATCTACATTATCTACACTGACATACTGAGAGAAGTGTTATTTCTTTTGCCTCTGTCTCTACGCATCTTTATATCTGCGTAGTGATTTCAGTACTTGAACACAGGTGCCTCATACAGTTAGCTAGACAGTCAAATACATAATAAGCATGTTCTGTTCTGGCGTGGCACTGTTTTTGTTTATAGCAGTTTTGTGGCTACAACCCAGAACACACTGCTACCAAAAATTAGACTACTGGCAAATATTTCTGCTCACGCAGCATGTTCTGGGTGTGGCCCTTGCAGTGTACATAGAAGGGTCATAACAAAGGCCTATGAGCATTTGGGCTACTTTGTTCACAATGCACCACTAAGCAGTTAATGCAAATAATGCTGTTGTGGTACCTGTAATAAGGGCTGCAAGAGGGCTCTAAAACTGGAGACCAGGGGTCCCTGACTAGCCCCAGACATCGCCATGTCAAACAGGTGGCACAGCAATTGCAGGTAGCAGCAAGTATTCATGTCTAGCTTCTCTGGGTTCCACCAGAGCTCACCTAAAACATAAATAAGATCCTGAAAGTCAAATGACAAATACTATCTGGGTTCTCACACCATATTAAAAGGTAATGTCAATTTAAAACTAATAAAAATAAAAAACTCAGGATGAAAAATAAATCACTCAACTCTACCTTTGAATGTAGATGCAGGACATTTGAGGTTTTTAATGAATTGCTGGAGGAGAGAGAGGAGCAGCAAGCTATATTCCCTTTCTCCTTTCTTCCCAGTGCGCAGTTGAACTAGGAAGCCTGCAAGCACCTCGTACATAGGCAAAGATGCTTTGTCCTGGCCCTCGTATAGCTGCAACAATGCAACACATTTACCACAAACCAACATATATGGGGTCCATCAAACACTTAAAATATTGTTAAACGTGAAGGAAAGCTCACAGTGCCATGAGGTATTTCTGATTATTAAATTAAATCAACAATGTTAACATTGATACATGAAAAAGTACAACAGTCCAAAAATCATCATCACAAACTGTCTTCAATTTTCTTTCAACTTCAATTTCAGTTTTTGATTGTAATACATTTGCAAAGAAATTCCAAAAACCTTGTTTTTGATTTGTCATTATTGGTTATTGTGTGTAGATTGATGGCCAGAAAAGTAAATTTAATCTATTTTAAATTAAATGTATAACAGAGTAAGTCTGTAAAAACTGAAGGAGGCTGAACACTTTCCAAAGTAATAATTAGATTATTACCCCACTGAAGTAAAAGTGACCAAAGATCATTTGAGCAAATCATGGTCAAATTGCTTCAGGTGATAAAACTAGAGAGGCTAACATAGGTGAATCTGATAACCAAATTGTGACCAAATTAATGGCCAAAACCCTGGACAAATTACATAAGTTATTGAATAAAAAAAAATAGAAAAATATAGTAATTGTGTCCTGTGCAAAATATTGGACACTCTTCCAGTTGTAAAGTTTCACAGTTTAACTAGTTAGCCTTAAGTGATTTGTCATTAGGAATTCCACAGCATAAAAATATATCTGACTCATCAAACCTTGTCCTAACACTTAACCACCATCGGAGGAGCTGACTAAGGATCTGAATATGATGCCTACAGAAGAGAAGGTGGTAATAAAAAGAAATTGAAGTGTTTCCATCTCCAATTTCCATTGTCTGTTCCAAAGATCTTTAAGAAATGGCAGTCAAGGGGAACTGTGAAGTCAAGGCAAGATCTGATATAAAACTTAAAACTGGAACTTACTGGCCACAAAATCAACAAGGGTCTGTTTAAAGGACAAAAAAGAAACAGGAGACTTTGGTGAAAAGAACACCTTGCCAACTGCTAACATGGAGGTGGATAAAGTTTGTGTGACAGCCAGTGGCACAGGAAACTTTATAGGCAGATGGTAGAATGGATTCCAGCAAATATCAGTAAGCAAGTGTAACACCTTTATCCAAGAAACTGAAGCTGAAAAGAGGCTGGCTTCTGCAACAGGACAATGATCCTAAACATACCTCAAAATTCACCATGTACGACTTCAAGAAATGCAAACTGGAAGCTTTTGGAATGGCCCTCACAGTCCCCTGACTTGAACATCATTGAAAATATGTAGGTATTTAGAATTGTAAACAGTTATCCAATAACACTATTAATATTTTTTTCCCATGAATAAATTAGGTTACAAATGTAGAGGTAGGCAGGAAGTTTGGGGTTACAACCTAGGATAATTTTAATCACATTAAGATAATTCTGACGTTAAATAGTTCATGAATTAAATATAATGATTTTTAAGTAATTATAAAGGTTATTTGATCTCCTAAAATTAAAAAATATTTTCTTATTTTTATTACAACATGGAATGACTGCTTGATGGGTGAGACATCCGAGTAGTTTATCAGGCAGCTATGAATCTTTAAGAGTAATTTTCTCTTTCTCTGAAGGAAACCAGCTTTTTAAATTGCACTACCTTGTGACTGAGATATGTGCAAATAAGACAACATGAACAACATACAGTATGAACAATTTACATCATAAGTTGTGAACAAACTATTTTTTAGAACAACATATAGTAGAAAATGTCAAAACTTCACTTTGTGAAAGGTTTCCCAGCCTACTTGAGGCATTACCTCTTTAAAATACCATAAAAATACAAATGTATTCTACACAGAATTGGTAAACTTTATACTATTTCTCTCCAAACCTGAAAAGTGTCATTTTATGAATACAATACTTAAAAATTAGTATTGTATTAATTTGATATCCTAATATTAATGCCCTTAATGTTTCAATGACACCATCATGTAAATAGTAATTTATTTTTTTCAGTGCAAGTGTAAGTATAAAGCAGTATCGAGACCTTTTCAGTCTGTAGTGCGTACAGCTTTCTCAGCGAGGGCTCAAGCAGTCTGAAGAATGTCTGAGCTGTGTGGAGGTGCATGCTCTCATTCAGAGACTCCAGAGACTGCAGAAGAGCACAAATCAACACCACGAATGCTGCCCTCTCTCTCATTCCAGTACCCTGCTTGGCCAGCAATGCGCACACACTCTCAATCTGTCTCACACAAAGAAAAACAAACAAACAAAAATATCAGAGAGCCCTCCTCTGGATCTGCTAAATAAGAAAAACAAGCTCAATGTAATCAGAACAATCAGCAACCAAGAATTCCAACAGCCGGATAATGACTTACAGCATTGCGCTTAGTGGATGGCTCCATGCGGGCCAGGTTTTTTGTCAGAGTGTTGATGAGCATCTGGTTGGCCACTCGGATAAGATCTGCTGGAGGAGTTTTCTTCAGCACCCCGTGTAATACTGTAACAAACAAAGACACACCATACTCAGTCAAAAAACAAAATTAGTAATGACGAAAATTTCTCTATGTCAGACACTAGCAATTGGGATGTAAGAGAGTCAGCAACTGTGTATGTACCTTTGGCCCAGCCCTCGGTGAGAGGATGCTGGGATAATAGATGCGTCTCAGCCACAAACAGCGCCAGCTTCAGCTCTGCTGACTCAGGTACCGAATTTGTTATTAGCAGGAAAGGTAGTAGCTCCCAGCTAATTTGGGCTCTCAGATTAGGGTTAGCCTCCCTGACGGGCAAGTCATCAAGAACTCGAACCGCCTCCTTTAATACTGAATACCTGTCATGGCATCAATCGCAGAGATTATTAGTTCTAGAAGGTGCACATCCGGCTGGACAACGCCGACACTAATAAAGCTCATAACGTGGAAATGTGGCATGTCTATTGCTTTGTGTACGCACCAGGGATCAGCGTCGGCTGGCTGGACCCGGTGGAGAAGAGAAATCAAACAAGAAATTGTCTTCTCTGAATCCATATGATCGATATAGAGCTGGCGAGCCATCATTAGAAAGAAAACCCAATCAGAGTTCATGCAGAAAAAGGAACAAGTATTCAGAACATTCGAAAGCAAAACCTTTCCTCATGTATTTTGATATTAAGTATAAAAGTGTTTTGTGAAAGAATTAGGTAAAGTCTCGTGAAATCGCAATGTGTTACATGTGCGTTAGAAATTTAGAAGCTCATGACATACTGGAAAACTTTTGCAATAATTTGATATTTAAATCAATCATGCATTTGTGATTGCATAAATAATGGGTGAACTTTTCTTTAAAAAACAACAACATATCTGTATGTCCATTATACAGCATGCTTTACTGGTGGCCATAGGGCTTTTTTCCTACCCGCAGTGCCGAGAGTGCTGACAGGACAACATCAGGCACATCATCCTTCAACCTCTCAAGCAAAGCATCCTTCAGGAATGCCTCATCAAAGCCCTCCTTATAGAAGACACACACAAACCATACAAATTACAATACATGCAATTTCCATAAATAAAGGTGTTCACACAATGAAGTATAGGGTCTTTCGGAACATTTCCTGCATGCCGCAACACAGCAACCACGCAGCATTAAGGCTGAACAAACCTGTCCAGCAGCGAGAATCTCTTTCACATATTCTACAGCCATGTTCCTCACAGCGGACACAGGGTGTTTAAGACTGAGCATCAGAGAGGTGTCCGAGTTTGCCAGAACCTACACATTAAGTACACAAAATGGAGCAGATATTACAGTTAGAATTATATAAATATAAACTAGTGATAGCAGAATTTTACACAAGAAATTACACAACAGCGCAGCAGATACTGCTTTAGGTTAAAAACAACAATTAAAACAACCGAAACAATGAAATGTTTCAGAAATGAATTATGTAACAAAAACAGCATGCAGCTTTCATGATCAATTAACACGCCAAACAGTAATATGATCTAAAATTACTACCACTAGCTAAACAGTAATGGCAGCTTGGTGATGTATACTCTGCAAGTACTAAACCAAATGATTACTCAAGTAAACCTGTATTTGTATTCAGTTCACTTTGTTGCACATTATATAGCTTACGAAGTAACATTAAAAAAAACAACTAAATAAATAAAAAATTTTAATCTAAATAGGGAAATGCCCTGGAGAACAAATATTTGTAAAGGTTACATGAATGCACAATAAAAGTTTTATTGTCAATGTTTTATCATCATTTTAGTTTATAATCCTTTTAGTTGACTGTTCATGGCTGTGTGAAGCCCTTAAATAAATTGAATAACATGCAGACAAACACTCTAGCAGCTATATTATAGCTTAGGAGCTATACCCTCCGAAAAGCTATATCACTGAGATAATCTGCAAAATGATTTTCACTCATTGATGATCACGAACATTTCTCGTGAGTAACTACAGTCACTCTGATGGTAATCCATAATTATGAGTGGATAACATTTTAATCCAATTCCTTAATACAATTCTTGATAGATTCTTCAGTCAGATTTTAACCACGTTGCTAGGCTATGCGGGTCTCTTTTTGTTTACAAACACCCAAGTGATATAGTAGCATGTCACACATGGCATACACTTTTAGTACAATTCATTTACAAATGATGCAGCTGGTGTAAAAGGATACCACTGATACCATATTCACTGGGTCTGGTTTAATATGTTCTTAATTAGATAACATTTTTAATTTGCTGTCAAGTCAGTAGGGTTTCTTTTCACCTTTGCAGTCAGATGTGTGCGTGTGCACCTAATCTAGACTTGGTAAACAGTACTGTTATGTTTCAACTTGGTACAGAAGCACCAGTTCCAATACTGAACTGAAGGCAGCTTTTGCATTTTTACCAGCTTTTAGAAGTACCAAACATCTAGTCCAGATTATCCTCAAATCTTCTTTACATTTTTATCTTCTTTTCATAACACTTCCTGGTCTTAAACTGTACTAACATGCAGAAGGAAAAGACACAAATGCTACTCTGCCTACCTGGTGCTTGCCACAGCACACGGTAAGAGAGAGGAACTGATGGAGAAGGTTCTTCTGCTGCGCTGCGCTGATCTCACCCACACAAGCCACCAGAACAGCATCCAGAGCACCAGGATACCTGCAACACAGCATTAGCATTAGAGATAAACACTCTCTTCTCATCTGGATAAAGTCTGGGAAAGAATGGGCACAGTTATTCAGATATTTGCATAACTGAACCCAGCTTCATGTGTGAATGTGACTAAGGCATCTGCAAATTTGAATCTAAATAAAATAAACTGTTTATTACAGTGTCGTTTTTAAACGTGCATGCATAAAACTAAAGAGAATGATAGAACACAAGCAGCAAATATTGTGATTCATCAAGTGAAATGAAGCTAACAAAAGCAAACAAAAAGGTTCAACTGCCAGATTGAGAAAATACATTATGTACATCTATAGTAAATAGAAGAATGTAGAGTGACAGTGAGGCTCTGTAACCCAACACACAGCTGTGGTGGAAAAAACACAAACTCTTAGCTTCTTTTAGCTGGGAAAAGTTTCTTAAGCTTCTCGTGTATATTTTCAAAAACTATTCATGTAGGAATATGGATATTTGAGTATCACAAAAGGTTACAGTGCTCAACCCTTTTCCAGATACTACATCAGCAATATGCACATCCCATACCCGGTAAAGAAAGTCAAGACCAAGTAGGGAGAAAACAAAAAAAGCTTAAGATTCTAGATTCATCACAGTTAAAGCAAAGTTGGAGGTAGCTGAAAACTCACTTGTGTTCAAAGAGTCTGACAACTGGTTGGATCTTCTGATTAAGGACGGAGAGTTTGTCTGAGGGGAGCTCTGTACCACAGCACATGTATCCCTCAAGGAGTAGTCTAGAAATGCCAACAAATCCTTATTATTAGTCTTCAGCGTTCATACTCCAGAGCACTGTGCACACAGCACATAATGACGACACAGATTTGAGCCTAAAGCAGATTACCGTGCCACTGTGCTCGCCAAGCCAGTGGTCAAGGGAAGGTTCTCGATGACTGACTTGAGAAGGCCGCAGTTTGAAGCACTGTGCGAGTCCTCCTTGCCTGACTCATCTGTTGGCAAGCAATTTCAGTCAAATTATTATTATTCAAAAAAAGGTATAGAAAATTGCTCAGGTAGCTCCACAAACACTATTTAAACATACTATCTTTACTATTTAACATAAATGGACAGACAATCTGAGTTCATAGAACATTATCAATGAGTCATTAGTCATTAAAAGAGAGCACAAGGGGACACGAATTTCATGCACACAAAGTTATCCGAGAGCGCGAAGCAATGACGAGAAGTTGCTGCATGTGAGAGTGAACACTGAGCCCTTAGACAGGTGCACTTCTTTTCTGCTCACCAGGGTCTAAATTTTTCTTGTGGGTCAAGTTGATTTTTTGAGACCTTTGGGGCAGGGATAAGATGTATGTTCCCACTCCTATGATTCTCAGGCCAACGCTTTCTACCGGAGAACCAGATCTCGATCTGTCTCTTATAAGAGTTACCAAGATGGAGAAGAATTACTTTTTACCTATTTGAGTTCCTGTATTTGTCACTTAAACACAAAATCAGTTATAAAATTGTATTGTTTTAGCGACCAACATTTTTTAAAAGAAAATTTCAAGCAAGTGGCACTACTTGGCCACTTCTTACGCAAAGGTAAATAAACTAAATTTAAAGAAAATCTATAGAGTGATATAGATTTATAGATATAGTGGAATTTATAATGGTGTGTGATGATTTCAACATGACCAGTGGTTAAACTAAGGCATCAAATGGATTCCAACTTGAAACCATCACAAAACATTTGAATCCTATTAGCAAATATCCCAATATCAACTATTTCACTGCTCCATGTTCTTGGACACTTTTGTGTACACGTAGTTCATGGCAGCTTGTGCTCTTTTAATATCCATGCTCACTGTAAACTACTGCGCACTCATCTCTCCTTACACTATTAAAGATACTTTTTAAACGCCATAGTTCAAGAGCCAAGTGACAGAAGAGAAACTTATGGATATTTTTTTTCTCTGTAATTGAAACGGGAAAGAGAATATATTCCCGGCCATGGGTGACTGTTGCATCACTAGGATTCTGATCCATGATCAACAAAAAATACTTTTCAGGCATTTATCCAAGATTAAGCCCAAACATTTATCTAACAGTTTTAAAACTAGCAAATATGAACTCTACCATTTTGCGTGATGACCATGTGAGTGAGATGTGGCAGGAGGTAGTGCAGCAAGGGACTGATATCGTAGGAGGCCGCTATACACTGCAGGGTGGGCACCAGAGAGGGAACTTGACAGAGGTACTCAAATGTCCTGGGTGGAGGAGGATGGGGACATTACTGATAAAACTCCATCCATCCATCAACAGATCACAATCACATTCAAAATTAATTTAAAAAAATTAATAAATAATTCACTGACTGAAAAAACAATATGTCTGATTTACTGAGTAGATCGGTTATTAGTACAACAGATGAAAATAATCAAAGTACTAGTTTTGGAGCAAGCAGAAACACTCACCTTTGTCTGATGACTCTTTCCTTCTGATTTTGGAGGAGGATTATGAGGCACGACAAGCCCTCAGAAGTCAGCACTGGAGCTCTACTCACTGACCTACTCAACTGCCGTGCCAGTGAATCCAGCAGGTCTGGCTGCATCACTACCTTCACAGCAAGCTGACACACAATCATGTAAGTGGCAGCTTTGTAGTCCAACAGCTCTGATTTCAGGCCCTGCAAAAAATGTTTGCTGTAGTCATCTCTGCTTTTTCCAGTGCTCTGAGGCCTCGCTTTTATGTCAAATATTTAAATTGCGCAATTGCAGTTTTAAACAATTTTAAGTTAAAATCTTAATGCTGTCTTTATGATTTACAGTCAACCCTTAAAGACTGTAGAAAATAAACAAGACAAATAAGTATTCAGATTTTCAAATTTATCTGAGTGGAGATTCTACTTATTGTTCTCTAACTGTACCATTTCCCCAAGAACATTTTGAAATAATGTTTTTTCTATTGCCAAGTTAAAAAAAAAACTTGTAAAATTATTACTCCTAAAGAATATCTAAATACTTATTCAAGCAAACTACCACTTTTGGGGAAACTAAAATATATATATATATATATATATATATATATATATATATATATATATATATTAATATAAATGTTTTTTTTAGTGAATTGTTTTCAGTCTCCACAAACTCTACTGTTAACTTAACCTTTTTTTTTCATTTCTGCTTCCTTATGGTATAAATATGAAGTTACACACATGTAAAATCTCTATTTTATCATGTCATCCATGACGATAGTAGATTACCTGCATAAATTATAAGTAATGGATACACATGCAGTAAAACTGTGCACTATCAGAGTCGTAATAAAGATGTAATAACGGTCTGGAACAAGTGAACACCTGACAGGAATTTAGCCAAAACCTAGTTTCCTCTCCAGATAGAGATAGATGGCCATAAATTGAACTTTCAACAACTCAATTACCCCAGCCATGCACCCAAATGAACAAAGAAATGGTCACAGAATGCCAAATTAATGTTTTGCATCTCAGTCTCAGGTTTTGAATGCTACTGAAAACCAGCAAATTAGCTGAAGAGGTCAGAAATTAGACAAAATCCTAAGTACAAGTGCAAGGAGGAGTGTACTTTAATAAAATATTCCCCATACAAAAATGGTTTACGTTTCAAAGAAATATTGTGCTAAAATGAAATTAATTACTAAAGGCATGCTTTTTTAAGTTTCAAGAAGGGGGCCAAGAATTGTGGAGTTGACTGAAAGTGTATTAACATTTTTAGGTTAAGTAAGATCTGGACTTACCAGTTGTAAATATGGAAGCAACTTGGCTAAGACAGAATCTGTGATTTTCTCTACTGCCTCCAGTGCGGGAACAATAGTTGCCGAATAGAAAGAAAATATCACTCGCAGCTGCGCACATTTCCCATCGTGAACAAATCGCGAATAGGCCTAAAAGAACAATAATGTTGCCCAGTTAATCAGGCTACAACAGTACAAATCTCTTCATGATACCACAACAAATCAGGCTGGGGTAAAGATGGTTTACCTCGACTGACTTTGTCACCAAGGTGCAGATGAAATCCATAAAACCCAGATCTTTATAACAGTGAGTCAGAAGAGTCCCTCTTGGTAAAGGAACTCCAGGTTTCTATGGAGCAGACAGACAGACAGCGAGAGAGAGAGAGAGAATTCATCTGAGCAAGTTGCTGTCTCGCTGTACTGACTAAAAAATGCTGCCGGAATATTTCAAAATGGAATTGCATAACACAGACAAGTAGTTTATTTTGTTTGGGATGAAAACATTGGATGAAGACTCCCTAGCTTTATCTTATTTACTGCTATGGAAGAGTGAATAACTGCAGACTTTCTCAGTACTCATAATTTTAAAGAAGCACACCTATTATTTGTCATCAGTTGTATAAAATAAATAAATAAATAAATAAGTAATTTTTGACACATCTTTGAAATATAACAGACATTTACAAAAGCATAAAAGATCTCCCCCATCGCAGAGCAATTTAAAAATGTTTACCTGAAGTGCATGCAGCCAATGCCACCTGTGTGTGGGATCCTCTATCTTAAAAAGCTGAATGACTCGTACAAACAATTTGGTCTCATGATATGGCAATACACAAGCAATCAAACTGTCCTGGTTGTACAAGTGAATGTGGAACCTGAAATACAGTCATAAAAAAATTAAATAAAATAAAAATTCAGTGTATGCCTGCCTACATGTGTTCAAACATGAAATAACCAACAAGAACATACAGATAGCCAACAGCAGACAGTCATGACAGTGCTTAATAAATCATGAGCAAAATAATGATGTTATTATAAGAGATATTCCACCTGTGTACAAGCCATTCCAAACACTTCAGCGCAGGCTTGAGCAGGAAGTATGGGGATAGACGGACGAGGAACAGTGAGATGTCCTTGTCTAGTTTCTGGTTTACCTCCTTGGACTGCACGCTACGCTCAAGGCTTAAGGAAGCCTGGCTAAAGAGGGTTTCTTGAAACTCTGCGAACGCTGCCTCAATTCCAAGTAGCTCATCAAGCCCTGTGCAACCTGCATAATGGACATATAGACTTTAGCAGAATATTATTAAGGCATGATTTAAGCAATCCAGGAATCATGTATTATATAGCATTTAAGTAATCTGCAGTGTGTGTGTGTGTGCACATACTGTGTCATGTTTTGTAGTGTGTGTGTGTGTGTGTGTGTGTTTGAGCTGCATCAATATGGAGCTTGGAAACTGATAGTATCTGAATATGCATTTCATATATTAGAATTCTATCTGTCACAGAAAACAATTTTTTTCTGTATTGTATTTAAGAAATTTATGTGGGGGTTTTTTTCCCCACCAGTGTTTCTCTTTGTTTTGTCTTTAAATACATAATTAGAAATTACAGGTTACAGTTTTGAGATAATAATAAAAATAAAAACAAAACAAGAACCCTAAATACAAATCTAAAAAACAAAAACAACCTTAAAAATACATTTTATGTAAATTAGGTCAAAGGCGAAGCATCTGCGATTCCCAGGGAACAAATAAAAGTTTTGAGTTTTCTATGGTGATGTTAAACACTAAATGCCAAACATAACTATTTAGGTGGGGTTTTTTTTTTAACTACTAGAGCCCACCCATGTTTACAAAGCTCTGCCCCAGGATCGATTGTGATCTGTAGAATCTACAAATGGAATTTTCCACTGCACGATACGGCTCGACTCGTCTCTGCTCGCTTTCCACTGTGGATACCACGTACCTTTTTTTTAGTACCACCTCAGTTGAGGTTCCAAGTGGGCTGAGTCGATACTAAATGTGAGGTATGCACTGAGGGAGTAAAGATTCTCCTTAACATGTCATTCTGTATTGTACCTGAATAAATGTGTCATTTAATACATACTTTATGTATGGTAATATTCTATTAATTGAAAATTCTCTCATACAAAATATAATTACAACAAAGGTTTTTGATAAACTCCTGTTTGGAAATTGGTAACATGCAAGATATAAAAATCTAAGAAGATTTTTAAATCTTGCATGTTACCGATTTCCAAACAGGCATTTATCGAAATCTCTCCTGTTACAGCTGAATCTAACTTATATCATAACTTGTCATATCGAGCACTACGTAGGTTCTAGAGCACTGTTATTTTATATCCTCAATAGGGTCCATGTTTGGTGAATAGGAAAGGCATTTGGAATACGGCCTGAGCATGAATTTGTACAGGGTTTCGATTATACAACATTATTCCAGTGTGAAGGTGAGTGGAAGATGGCACCCACATATATATATATATATATATATATATATATATATATATATATATATATATATATGTGTGTGTGTGTGTGTGTGTGTGTGTATATATATGTGTATATATATATATATATGAATATATATAAACAAATTACTGCACCTCTAAATCTCAAAACAGTAAAACTTATTTTTTAATGATTAGTTTTCAATATGAAGAAAAAACTGGCAAAAACATAAATGTATTAAATAAACTGCAGAAAACATTATTATATATAGAGCATATAATTCAATTGTTATTATTTTTTTGTTATATATGGTGTGTATATAATTCATATTCATACTTTTGTCACCTTCCAAACTCCATACATCACGTTCTATATTGGGTGTGTGTGAGTGAGCTGCATAAGCATTCTGTAATATATATGTATGTGTGTGTGTGTGTGTGTGTTTTCATACCCAGGGCATAGATAGTGCCCCTGTCCATGCTGGCAGCATCTTTAGGATCAAAGAGAACCGAGGCGACCTCCCTCCGGCTCAGCAGACTCGGGTCACTTTGCGGTAGAGCGAGCCGCTTCAACTGGTGTGCTAATGACGTCATCTCAACTACTTTCTGTAGGTCAACACACAAATCTTGATTTAAATATGTTTATAACTACATTGATCTATGTTACGTTAAAAATGCCGAGGGGACCAAAATGTAACATCTGTCCAGCTGTGTGTATTCTGTGGGCCTTGCTGCCCGGCACGTTACAGACAAAACGAGCAGCCAAGATTATTCGTGCTCTTTCTTTGTGTTCTTCGTTAGCCATCAAAACGAATAATACAGTTCTAAGTAAAAACCGCTCGTTTTTGACATTTAATTGCCATTAAACTGGGAACAGGGTAAAAACAAAACAGACACTTACCTTCCTCACACGTGCTGCTGGAGCGTAAACTTCTTCGACTGTTTTGCAATAAGCGCGATGGTCCCTCTAGTTCCCTCTAGTGGAGAGGAGTCAATATTACTGCATTGTCGACTAGAGGTCGTAACTCGTAATTCCCGATTTTCTCACCAGGAAAAACCAAAGAAACCCCACCTCAACTCAGAATCCATACCCTATATATAAATATAAGGTCCCGTTTATATCTTAGCACCTGTTAGTATATGTTATGAGTTAGGGCATAACAGTGACAGCTTTGGGGGTCTGATAAAATGGAATCTGACTTGGTATGTTGAGAAGAATTTTTTTCTTTTAAGAGTTTTATAGGGAGTGGTAGTTGACAGACTTCTTTCAGCGAGTTAAGGTTTTTGACCCCTGTTAAGCAGGAGTACACTTTAGTGTAGTCTGTGGTGAAGTGTGTTTTGTATTTTCTTTCTTTTTCTTTTTCTTTTGGACATTACAGCGTTACTGAACTACAGTGGTACAGTGAGAGAGGTCGACTGTAAAGCCCGCCCACAGATCAAACTGATAGGTCTAGTTAACCAAAAAGAGAGACCAATCAGGATACACTCTCTGTCACTAGCTGCGTTTACATGGACAACAATAATCCACTCTTAACCCGATTTAGACCATACTTTGATTAAGACACTACCATGTAAACAGCAATTTTTACTTACCTTAATCTAATTAAGCTCATACTCGAATTAAGCTCTAATCGAATTAAGACAGGTGGAGTACTCCTGTTTTAGTCGCATTATCGACGTGTATTACAGACATGTACACACCTTAATCACATTATGAACGTCGTGTGGGAGTTTTCACCGCATTTTGCGACAGGACACGATCACACACGGCAATTTTATGTTTTAAGGCAAACAAGAGAGTTCGGCTGCGTCCCAAACCGCGTACTTACCTACTATAGGCCTGTAGTGGGGAAAAATACATGTATCTCAGCTACTATATAGACGGTAAGTACGCGGTTTGAGACGCAGCCCACAGCTTCAAGCCGTTGTCTATTAGCACGTATAGCATTACAAATAATTAACTGCACTTAAAGCGTTCGTAAAAAAAATGAATAAAAACACCCAAAACTGTATACGGTACCATAACGAAGACGAACTGTATGTTGATTCGTGAAATTCTGGAGGGACGTCGGACAGCGGGGGACGTAATGACGCGGGCTGTTAATCTAATTATGTTCTATAACATGTAAAACAGGACAGGAGTATTCTAAAAGCGACTCATGTAAACACCTTAATCACATTATTATCTTACTCAGAGTAAGGTCAATAATTAGATTAGTGCTGTCCATGTAAACGTAGTCTATGTTAAACTCTTGATATCGGGGTGAACTGCATCACCTACACAGTGGAGTCTTTTTCACTCTTCTTTTATTTTTATTTTTTGCATTCAGCCTTCCAGCTCTACAGAATTCGGATTTTTATTGAAGATATTGTCGTTGCATTACTTCGCCTAGATTTTGTGGACTTACTCCTCTTAAAATTACTTCTATATTAATGTGGTTCTCTGTTTTGATGCTCTGACTGGGTTACAGTTTCTGTTTATTTAATTTTATTAGTGTTTTTTCCTCAGTTTTACGTGCTACACTGTTATGTTACCTGTTACAAGTCTATAAAAGTTAAGAACATTATATTTGTTATTGTGTGCAGACTGTTTATCAGACGTGAAGTCAGTAGGGGCTTTTTCTCTTACCGGAAATTTTTGTTGAGGTAATTTTGTTGGTTAGTTCAGCTCACTCCCCAAGTTGTTTTCACATTGTGGACAACTTTCGGTTTTGTGGGAAACACTGCTGGGGGGGGGGGGGGGGGGGGGGGTCCCACTTTGGCTCTAATTGGCTATTTATATTCCTATGGTTTACTTTATTCAAATGGTTAGAAGTAATATGGGACAGGCACCCCTTTAAGATTTATTAGTTGGAACGTCAGAGGTATGGGTAATCCTGTCAAGAGATCTAAGGTTTTTACACATTTGAAATGTTTAAATTCCGATATAGTATTTTTACAGGAGACTCACCTACGTATTAAAGCTCATCATAGGTTACACTGCTCTTGGGTGAGTCAAGTCTTCCACACGAACTTTAATTTGAAGGCAAGAGGGGTCACTATTTTAATTGAAAAAGGTCACAGTTTTCCTCCACTAACGTTATTGCTGATGTGAATGGTAGATATATTATAGTTGCTGGTACTCTAATGCAAAGACAGGTGTTGTTGGTAAATGTATACGCTCCAAACTTTGATGACGTGGAATTCGCTAATAGTTTGCTGAGCAACATTTCTTTCTTAAATACTCACCTGTTGATTTTCGGGGGAGATTTAAACTGTGTTTTTGACCCAAACTTGGATCGGTCTAATCCCCGTTCTCTGAATCAATCTGCTATGTCTAAAATATTTTTCGATTTTATGTGTCAGAACGGTCTCGTTGATCCCCGGAGATCCCGTAACCCCTCTCTAAAAAGTTTTCTTTCTTCTCCCAGGTGCATCATTCCTATTCGAGGATTGATTCTTTTTTCATAGACAGCACTCTTGATCCTTGTGTAGTCTCTTCTAACTATTTGGGTATTGTAATTTCTGATCATGCGCCTCTACAATTAGATATACATCTTTCTATTTATAAACGTAGCCCACTGCCTTGGAGAGTTAATTCTCTTCTTTTGGCAGACAGTGTATTCTGTGAGTTCATTTCTACTTCTATTGATGCCTTTCTTTTCTTCAATCAGAATGACTCCACCTCTTATTCATTGTTATGGGAGACACTTAAATCCTATGTCAGATGGCAGATTATTTCTTACTCTGCTCTCTGTAATAAAAAACGCACCGCTAGGGTGAATGAACTTACATCTGTGATCATTAACCTCGATCAGAGATGTGCATTGAACCCCTCTCCAGAACTTCTTAAACAGCGTCTCGACTTACAGGCAGAATTTAATCTTATTTTGATAAAGAGGCGGAACGCTTGTTGTTATGTACTCCTGGTTCATACTATGAACATGGCGACAAGCCGAGTCGTTTACTGGCACATCAGCTACGGCAACAGGCCACTTCCCGTCTCATACCTAGTATTAAAAACACTTATAATATCGTCACTACAGATCCCATGGAAATTAATGCTACTTTTAAATCGTTTTACTCTTCTCTTTATAAGTCAGAATTTCCTACAGATAATACTAAAGTGAATGCATTTCTTCAAAACCTTTGTAACCCTGTTATTGATTCGAATACTGCCATGCAACTGGACTCCCCACTCGCTCTTGAAGAAATTTTAATTTCAGTTAAAACTATGCAATCTAACAAAGCTCCTGGCCCGGACGGGTTTCCAGTTGAATTTTTTAAAACGTTTATTGGAAAATTAGCTCCACTGCTTTTGGCTATCTTCAACGAATCCTTGGAACGTGGGTCTTTGCCTCCAACTCTGACACAAGCCACGATAGCTCTCCTTCTTAAGGAGGGTAAGGATCCATCTTTCTGTGGTTCTTATAGACCGCTGTTTAATCTGCTTAATGCAGATGTAAAGGTGTTGGCAAAAGTAATGGCATCTCGTTTAGAGAATGTACTCCCTTATATTATATCTGAAGAGCAGAACGGCCTTATAAAGGGACGTCAATTGTTTTTCAACACCCGTAAACTCTTTAATATAATTTATTCAAAGCATTCGGCTGAGCTTCCTGAGATTGTGATTTCTTTAGATGCTGAAAAAGCATTTGATAGGGTTGAGTGGGAATATTTGTTTGCAGTCTTGAGGAAGTTCGGATTTGGGGAAAAGTTTATTTCTTGGATTAGCCTCCTTTACTCATCCCCTAATGCCAGGGTTCAGACAAATTATATTTATTCGGATTATTTTGCTCTCGGACGTGGGTGTCACCAAGGTTGTCCTTTATCCCCTCTGCTTTTTGCTGTCGCTATCGAGCCGCTGTCTATCACATTAAGATCTTCCCCCTGGTTTAAAGGAATAGTTCAATATGGTGTAGAATACAAATTATCTCTATATGCTGATGATTTGTTATTGTATGTAATCGATCCTATTGCCTCTATGCCTGCTGTCTTGGGTGTTCTGGAATCCTTTGGTGTTGTCTCTGGTTATAAATTAAACTTGGACAAAAGCGACTGCTTTCCTGTCAATACTGAAGCATTTTCTCTCCAACAGTCAGATCTACCTTTTCGATTTAGTCAGTCAGGGTTTAAATACCTAGGTATCAACGTGACACGTTCATTATCTAATCTTTTATCAGCTAATTTCACTCCCCTTATCTCAAAGGTTAAATCCAATATTCAGAGTTGGGGTAACTTACCCCTTTCACTGATTGGCAGGATCACTGTCGTCAAAATGAATATATTACCGAAGTTTCTTTTCTTGTTCCAGCAAGTTCCTCTTTCTCTGCCAAAATCATTCTTCGACTCATTGGATAAGATAATTAGTACTTTTATTTGGGGAGGGAAGCCACCAAGGGTTCGTAAATCTTTATTGCAGAAATGTAGACTTAGTGGAGGACTTGCATTACCCAATTTTCAATTCTATTACTGGGCTGTGCACATCCATAAACTTTGCTACTGGATTAAATCTCCTGGATCTTCTTGGTCTAAATTAGAACTATCTTCTTGTAGGGAATCCTCTTTACCTGCTTTACTCTATTCCTCTCTACCTACAAAACTCTCCCTATATACTGATAATCTAGTTGTTCTCAACACACTTAAGACTTGGTATTAATTTAGACGGCATTTTAAATTTTTAGGTGTATCCTCTTTGGGTCCTTTAGTCAACAACCATCTATTTCCTCCGTGTTTTGACTCCACATTCTCAGTGTGGTATGACAAGGGTATTAAACAAGTTAGAAATCTGTATGCCGATGGTGTCTTTGATAGCTTTGCCAATTGTCATCTACTTATGACCTCCCTGTGACGCATTTCTTTCGGTATTTTCAAATTCGGAATTTTGTTTCTAGATGTTTTTCTGATTTCCCCTCTGCACCTCCTGAACAGGCTTGAGAAAGCTTGTTTTCAAACAGTCCACATCAGAGAGGAACGATTTCTAGGATATATGATTTTATTCAGGCGTTAGGTAGTGAGTCGAGCACCAAATTTAGGAATGCATGGGAAACTGAGTTAGGAGTACAGATAAGTGAGGAGTGTTGGGAACATGCTATAGGGAGGGTACAGTCTACCACTTCTTGTGCTCGTCTTGGACTTATCCAGTTCAAAGTTTTACACAGAGTCCATCTGTCCAAGTCGAGACTTTCTGCAATATATCCAGACGTAGAGAACAAGTGTGATAAATGTCATGGCTCTCCCTGCCATCTTGGCCATATGTTTTTCTTCTGCCCTGATCTCCATGGTATTTGGTCTGGTTTTTTTTACCATCATGTCCACTATTCTTAGGGTAGATTTAAAGCCTTGCCCATTGATTGCTGTATTTGGGATTCCTGACGCCTCAGTTCCACTGAACTCGATACAAAAGGATATTATTGCTTTCACATCCCTTATAGCAAGACGTTCCCAACTGTTGCATTGGAAGTCTGCTAAATATCCATCTATCTCCCAGTGGCTAAAGGACGTAATGTTTTTTTCTAAAACTTGAGAAAATAAGGTATACGATGAGGGGTTGTACGGACAAGTTTTTTTTTAATAAATGGCATCCCTTTATTGTATACTTTATGGAGTTACAGACACTTCCCACCTAAATTTTTGTGCCTGTTGTTGGGTTTTACAATATCTATATAACCAGCGACGGGGTGGGGGGGGGGGGTTGTTTTTGGTGTTTGTACTTTTAATTTCATTTTCCTTTGTTAGTATATAAAAAAAAAAAACTGTGAACGATTTCTGCTGAGTGTTGCTTGGTTTGTTTTTTCTTCTCAATGAAATATTTGGGAAAGGGAAGGGAGCAAAAAGTATTGTTCAGCAGGAATGTTCAGCAGGAATGTTCAGCAGAAATGTTCAGCAGAAAGGTTCACTAGAAATGTTCAGTAGAAATGTTCACTAGAAATGTTCAGCAGAAATGTTCAGTGGAAATGTTCAGCAGAAATGTTCAGCAGAAATGTTCAGGAGAAACGTTCACTAGAAAGGTTCACTAGAAATGTTCAGTAGAAATGTTCAGTAGAAATGTTCACTAGAAATGTTCAGCAGAAATGTTCAGTAGAAATGTTCAGCAGAAATGTTCAGCAGGAATGTTCAGCAGGAATGTTCAGTACAAATGTTCAGAAGAAATGTTCAGTAGAAATGTTCAATAGAAATGAAACTGGAGATTGTTAGTTTGAGCTGAAATAAAATATAAACACACACAAATAAATAAATAAATAAATAAAACAAAAAAAGCACATTTACATAAGTATTCACAGCCTTTGCCACGACACTCAAAATTGAGCTCAGGTGCATCCTGTTTCCACTGATCATCCTTGAGATGTTTCTACAACTTGATTGGAGTCCACCTGTGGTAAATTCAGTTGATTGGACATGATTTGGAAAGGCACACACCTGTCTATATAAGGTCCCACAGTTAACAATGCATGTCAGAGCACAAACCAAGCCATGAAGCCAGGAATTGTCTGGAGACCTCCAAGACAGGATTGTATCAATGCACGGATCTGGGAAAGGGTACAGAAATATTTCTGCAGCATTGAGGTCCCAATGAGCACAGTGGCCTCCATCATCCATAAATGGAAGAAGTTTGGAACCAGCAGGACTCTTCCTAGAGCTGGCCGCCCGGCCAAACTGAGCGATTGGGGGCGAAGGGCCTTAGTCAGGGAGGTGACCAAAAACCCGATGGTCACTCTGACAGAGCTCCAGCGTGTCTCTGTGGAGAGAGGAGAACCTTCCAGAAGGACAACCATCTCTGCAGAACTCCACCAATCAGGCCTGAATGGTAGAGTGGCCAGACAGTATTGGCCAGGTGATGACTGGAGGAAACCAGGCACCAGGCATCACCTGGCCAATGCCATCCCTACAGTGAAGCATGGTGGTGGCAGCATCATGCTGTGGGGATGTTTTTCAGCAGCAGGAACTGGTAGACTAGTCAGGTTCGAGGGAAAGATGAATGTGTCATGTCTTGTGACGTAAGGAAGATGAGGACGGATGCAAGTGCAGTAGGAACAGTTTTATTTAAGAGAGGCACAGACAGGTGAATCCGAAACGTGATCCAAAAACGTAATCCAAAAGATGCAAAAGGTCAGGCGATCGGCAAACAGGCGTAAACGGGGCAAGGCAGGAAACTATGTCGTGGTCACGGAAAGCAGGGTCGATATACAAAACATGAAACATAAGCTATGACTATGAACTGGGAGCGGAGAAACCAGCGTGAACTAAACAAACAAATCTAACATGAAACATGAAACATGACATGGACTATGACTATGGTTAACTATGGAAAGGACTCTAAACTAATCTACTCTAATATATCTTATCTATTCTAATATTCTGCGCCGTGTGCTGGGAGGCGCAAGGTATATATACAAACATAATCAGCCTTGTAATGACTGACAGCTGAGGGCAATTCAGACACACCTGAAACAATAACCAATGACAGAACGAGGAGGAGACATAACAGAAACATAAACAACTGCACGAGTCGAAATGTCACGATTGTCAACAAGGGAAAAGCAGGTGCTCGCACACCTTGCTTGTCCATGCGCGCTCACATGCTCTCCCGTGCGCTGCCTAAAGGGGAAACTGTGACAGAATGCAGCAATGTACAGAGACATCCTTGATGAAAACTTGCTCCCGAGCACGCTGGACCTCAGACCGGGGTGAAGGTTCATCTTCCAACAGGACAACGACCCTAAGCACACAGCCAAGATGAGGACGTCGCCCAGCGTTCCAGTCCCTCTGAGGACATCACCCAGCGTTCCAGTCCCACGGAGGACGTCGCCCAGCATTCCAGTCCCGCTGAGGACGTCGCCCCGAGCGGGTTACACACACCTGTATAACCATGTTATAACCATTTTACACACATGTTTTAACCATGCAACACACGTGTATAACAATGTTATAACCATGTTGCACACGTATAACCATGTTATAACCATGTTACCCACTCACACATGTGTATTACCATATTACACACCTATATAACCATGTTTTAACCATGTTACCCACTCACACATGTGTATTACCATATTACACACCTATATAACCATGTTTTAACCATGTTACACACACACGTGAATAAGCATGTTATAACCATGTTACACACATGCGTAACGATGTTATAACCATGTTACGCACCCACACGTGTATTACCATGAGATAGGCATGTTACACACGTGTAAAACCATGAGCTAACCTTTTTACACACACGTGTATGACCATGTTATAACCATGTTGCACACACTTGTATAACTATGTAATATCCATGTTATAACAATGTTACACAAAAAATCAAGCTATTATTGTTACACACGTATATAACGATGTTAAAACTATGTTACACACATGTATAATCATGTAATAAATATGTTAAACACACGTGTATAACCATGTTATAACCACGTTACACAAACGTGAATGACCTTGTTATACCCATGGTACACACACGTATAACCATGTTACACACACGTATAACCATGTTATAACCATTTTACACAGATATGTGTATAATCATGTTATAAACATGTTACACGTGTATAACCATGTTATAAATATTTTACACACGTTTATAACAATGTTAAAACCATGTTACACACCCACACACGTGTATTACCATTTTATACACGTTTTAACCATAATATACCCATGTATCTGACAAGTGTAAAACAATGATATAACCATGTTACAACCATGTTATAACCATGTTACACAGACGTGTATAAGCATATTATAACCATGTCCACACATGTATAACAATGTTATAATCATGCTACATTCACATGTGTAACCAGGTTATAACCATGTTACACACACACACACACACACACACACACACACGAATAATACGTTATAACCATGTTACACGTGTATAACCATTGTACACAGGTGGATAACCATGTTTTATCCATGTTACACAAATATAACCATGTTATAACTATGTTATAACTATGTTAAACACGTGTATTACCATGTTATAACCATGTTACACACTTAGATAACCATGTTATAACCATGTTAAACACTTGTGTAATACCATGTTATCCACACAAACCCATGTGTATTACCTTGTTATAACCATGTTTCACACGTGAAAAACCAAGTTATAAACATGATACACACATGTATAATGTGATAACCATGGTATGTAATGGATATTACATGTTTATTCACGTGTGTGTAACATGGTAATAACCATGTGACACACTTGTATAACATGTTAAACACCTCTATAACCACGTAATAACCATGTTACACACACGTTTATAAGCATGTTATAACCATGTTACACACACGTTTAATGATGTTATAACCATGTTACGCACCCACACATGAGCATTTGCATGTTACACACACGTGTATAATCATGTGATAACCATGTTACACACAAGTATAACATGTTATAACCATGTTAAACACCTACACACGTGTATTATGTGATAACCATGTTACACACATTTATAACCATATTACACACGTGTATAACCATGAAATTTCCATTTTACACACGTTAATAACATGTTACAAAGGTGTATAATCATGTTATTACCATGTTACACACATGTATAACCATGTTACCCCCACACACACATACACAAGTATTACCATGTTGCTTGTGTATAATGATGATATAACCATGTTACCCACACGTGTAAAACCATGTTATAACCATGTTACACATATGTGTAAAACCATGATAAACACACAGATGTATAACTATCTTATAACCATGTTACACACATGTGTATAATGTGATGACCAGGTTACACACGTTTATAATCATATTACACACGTGTATAACCAAGTAATATCCATTTTAGACACGTTAATAACCATGTTAGAACCATGTTACACACGCATATAATTGTTATTACCATGTTACACACACGTATATAACCATGTAAAAACTATGCTACACACATATGTATAACCATGTAATATATTATATGTAAAACACACGTGTATAACCATGTTATAACCATGTTACACAAACGTGAATTACCTTGTAACACCCATGTTACACACACAAGTATAACCATGTTACACACGTATAACCATGTTACAACCATGTTATAACCATGTTACACAGATGTGTATAAGCATGTTATAACCAGACACACACACACACACACACACACACACACACACACAGCCACACACACACACACACACGCACACACACACAGACACACACACACACACACACACACACACAGCCACACACACACACACAGCCACACACACACACAGCCACACACACACACGCACACACACACACACCACACGCACACACATACACACACATACATAAGGATGATGAAAAATAAGTAAATGATTAATAATGAATTTCCATACACATCCAACCAAAAATATCACACACACACACACACACACACACACACACATACATACATAAGGCTGATAAAAATAAGTAAGTGTTTAATAATGAATTTCTGTAAACATCCTACCAAAAATATGACGCACACTCACACACACACACACACACACACACACACGCACACATACATAACCTGTCCAATCAGAACAAAAGAAAATAAAATTGATCCATCCGGTAGGTGACGTTATAAGCACCATAAGTTTATAGAAGAAGAAGGCCTCACCCACCCTCTAGGTTTAAAAATACTCTGTACTTCGAAGATCGTGTGTGAGCTTACAACATGTCTGCTGCTTGTCCTGATGCACCGAAAAAAAACTCACTCTTTTTTGGGAAGATTACAAAAAAATTTAGAGCATGAAAAGATTCAATATTGGGTAATGTCAAATGGATGTATAGCCGGATTTTTTTTCAATGCAGAAAAAGGAACCGTTGTGCTTTTCAAGTTCTCGGTCCCGGGTCACATCCACTGGAGCTGCGCTACTGAGAGCGTAACTTTTAACGAGTGTGACTGGAAAAAGTTCAGAAAATGGTGCAAGGATTTTGACTACATTATTAGAATGGACTTCTTTTCCCCGGATGCGTACAGGCATAAATGGAGCAGTACATCTCTGCAATGCAAATACCGCATCAGAGCAACAAATTTCTGCAAGAACCAGGTTTCGCTGCACTGTGTTTCGGTATTAACCGGTGACGATACACCCCATCACAAAGAGATCATAATTATTGCTGCATGTTCTTTACCATATAGCTTTCCCATGAATACCAACCCAACCCACTATCCCCCCCCCCCCCACACACATATATACAAACCTGTCTATAAAAGCGAACACTTCATTAGTTGGAAAAATCAGCAAAGAGTCGAATAGTTCGAAGGGATCGAAAGAATTTCCAGACTCTATCCTTCAAAACTTCCAGACACCATGGATTTCTCAGCAGGTAAGAAGATGTATTTTAAACAACTGAAATAGTTAATTATAAATTGAAATACAATGTTTATGTAATTATCCATTTGATATTGATATTGATATAAATTTAAAATTATTCTTTCTGAATACAACGATCATCATCCTTATCTGGTCATTATGTAAACAGGTACGATACTATATCTAAATTTAATGTTCAATACACTTATATTACAGAGCAAGACCGAACTAAGCTCGTCTGATTCTAGTGTATAGGATAACGTATCAAACGAATGCAAGTCTACTAGGTAATAAAATTTCGTCTCTTAGATCTGTGTAGCAAGCTAGAAAGGGAACTGTTAAGGTACTAAAAGTATGTTTTATTTGCTTTACTGTTTGTAGATAACAGTGTCGTCATAATTTCTGACGATGAAATTTCCGAGACATCTGATCGAAGCCTTTTGAATCTGAGCTCTACACGTAAGTCATAACATAAAATCATGAATGTTTCATGCTGTAAAGTCTTTCATACATAATTATAACTTTTTGTTTGTGTCATATTCAGAAGATGAGGGCGTCGTGACTATCAGTGCTTACGGCGGAGATATTTCAGGTGAGATGACGTATGTTTTACCTTCTATTTACCCAGCTAAAAATAAAAACAAAAATAAAAACTCTTTCACTTGTTCTGTGACTTATAGATACGAGTGATGTCGAAAATTTTGATGCAGTAAAAGGTCGAGAGGAACTCAACTCGGAAGCCGACATTCAACCCGATCTCGAATTGCAGGAGATCTGTACAGCGTGGCGTGAATTCTTCCAAGCAAAGACTGCTTTATTGGAAAACTTTGGGCAGCTTGATATTACATTTGAATCTGGTAAAGGTACGGATTTTGTCCCTTTACTGTATAACACACTTGAAAATTTGAATAGTTGTCTCACAGTGAATATAAAATTGATCAGAAAATTGTATGATAGATATGGCGCAGAAACGACCGAAATGCAGTTCGGATACAGTGACTAAAAAAATGAGAACCGAAAATAATCCATCACCGCATGATTTCTGTTGTGATGGAAACCAGAGTTCTTCAAATGGTCTGTTACATCGTGATCCGTACACAACCCTGAACCCATATTTAACTGAAGCGATCAACCGGCTGAATGAAAGTTTAATTCCGTCACACCAGGTTGTTAGTGAGAGACCTAATCAGAGTCCAAATTACAGCGTAACAAACACACCGGTGACGCCATACGATATATTTTCTGAATTAAATCAATGTTTGTTAGAGTTACATAATAACCTAAATGAACACGGTCATTCAGTACAATTAAACCCTGATCTAATCGATGCAGTCAATCAGTTGAATGAAAATTTAAGCTCGTCAGAACAGAGCAATACTCAAAATGAAAACCCCAGCCGAAATTCCAGTCAAACTGTATCAAGCACGCCGGTGGCGTCGCACAACATATTTTCAATCAATGTCTTTTAGACTTACAAAATAACCTAAACGAACAAAGACAATCTATGCAGATAAATCCATGTTTAACAGAAGCAGTGAATCAACTCAATGAAAATATGTCATTATCACCCGAACAGAATACCGTCTCAACTCCGGAAAATGCTCAGGAACCTAGACCGTCATCTTCTTGTGATATGATATACAAACTTAATCAAAGTCTTATGAGGATAAATGACAGTCTGGTTAACTTAATCGAAAACCCTGACAATATAACACAAAATTCGGAAAACGATAATGAGTACAACTATCCTTTGGAAAACATGCAATCGCCCAATATCCAAAATTCTCAAACGGAAAACATGCATTCGCCCGATATCCAAAATTCTCAAACGGAAAACATGCAATCGCCCGATATCCAAAATTCTCAAATGGAAAACATGCAATCGCCCGGTATCCGAGTTGAGCAAGATGGGGGTGGGTTAGATCCTAATATTAGGATAATTAATCGTGAAAGGTTCAACAACACTGAGATTAGGCGAAGACTGAATTTTTCTTTAATTGCTAATGTTGACAGCTTTGCAGATTTTTATAATTATGTTTTAGAGATTTTAAACAGTGTGATTGAAATTGCTAATAGTTTAATTTCTGCTGAGGATGCCGTCACCATTGAAATCAGAGGTGATACGGTCAATGTTTCATCACGCGTTCAATTAGACAACGGTGTCATCGATTTACATTCTTTTCTGACCATGCTCAAAAATGTAATTCAGAGTAAATGCGAAATTTTTACGGATGATACCCTTGAAATAGTCGTCCAGATCATCCGTCCACCTCAGGGTGGTGGAATTAGAAGGAAAATAGGCCATATATTCTATTCAGAAACCATGCGGAAGAAAATGAAGCATCTATACGTTTTTCACAACAGAGACAATATGTGTTTCGCCTTGTGTGTCACCCAACTTTTGAATCGCGAAAAAAATGATTTTGAAACCGAAAAAATCGCTAGACAATTACAACACGATGTGGGATTATCCGTAAACACCGCAGTCAGCTTTGCTGACGTACCGAGATTTGAGAGTCATTTGAATTGTAAAATCATAATCTTACATTGTTCTGTCAGCAAAGCCGGTTACTCTTTCTATCAAACTAGCAAGACTCCCCACGAAAAAACGATTTACTTGTTTTTGCATGACAACCACTATTATGGAGTAAAAAGTATCACCGGACTTTTAGGAACGAGTCATGTATGTCATTTCTGTCACTCAGGGTTTGACGTTTTTTGGAAACATGAATGCGAATATAGCTGCAACTTTTGTCAAGACCCCGAATGTTACAAACACCCAAAGAATGTAACTAAATGCCCAGAGTGTCAGAGATTGTGTAGATCACAATACTGTTTCAAGAGACATAAAGCGAAGATTCAGTCAAGCAAAGGCGAATATTCTATGTGTGAAATGGGATTCTACTGCAGTAAATGTAAACGTGTGATGAGGGATAAACCTTCTAATCGTGAGAAACATGAATGCACACATCTGAAATGCATGCTCTGTGGTCAAAAACTCGACGAGGATATCGATCATAGATGTTTTATACAGCGGGCTAGGAAAGAACGCGAAAATACGGATTATGTATTTTACGATTTTGAGACTAGGCAGGAAACAGGAACTCATATAGCCAATTTCATATGCTGTATTGATTTTAAGGGAGAGGAGTGGGTGGCTGAAGGGGATGATTGCGTCGGTGCCTTCTTTAAAAAGTTTTGGTGTAATACATACCACGGTTACATGTTTATCGCGCATAACGCTAGAGGGTTCGATTCATACCTTTTGTTAAACCATTTAGTGAAAGAAGGAATCACACCCGAAATCATAGCGCAAGGTGGTAAAATTTTGTGCATCATCGATACCGCGTTTCACCAGTCCTACATTGATAGTCTTTCGTTCTTACCCATGAAGTTGAGCAGCATCCCGAAAGCCATGGGTTTTTCGGAAAGCAAGAAAGGTTATTTTCCCCATTTCTGGAACACCGTAGAACATCAGGATTACGTAGGACCATATCTTGACCCTAAGTTTTACGGTGTAGATGGCATGATGCCTAAGGATAGAGAAGATTTCCTTAAGTGGTACAGAACGGTTTCTGACAAAGTCTTTGATTTCAAGAAAGAGATGGCAGAATACTGTGTGAACGACGTAGAGATTTTGAGAAAGGGGTGTATAGCTTTCAGAGAAGAAATTCTGGAAAGTACGAAGGTCGATCCTTTTAAATGCATAACGATCACTTCTGTGTGCATGAAAATCTTTAGAACCAAGTTCCTGCATAAAGACACTTTAGCTATTCCTCCGCTTGATAATTACATCACCACTCAGAAATCTTACTCATCACCTTCCATACAACGGCTCGAATATGTTTCTAAAACGCAAAACCTACCCATTCGCCACACTTTGAACGAAGGTGAAGTCAGGTTTGGTAACTATTACGTAGATGGTTACTGTGAGGATGGGGAAAAATGTAAGGTTTTTGAGTTTCTTGGATGTTTTTTGGTTGTGAAAAGTGTTTTCCCTCAATGACCCCGCATCCTCTTACCAAATCCAATGCTACCTTTTGAGATATCCGTCAGAAATCGATGGAGAGAATTAAGAATTTGCAAGACACTCTCAATTTGCATGTCACTCTGATGTGGGAACACGAGTGGAATGAAATGAAAAAAAACGACAACCGCGTGCTAAACTTTCTAAAAGACTTTGACTTTCCTGAGCGTTTAAACCCGCGAGATGCTCTTTTCGGCGGTCGAACAAACACGTTACATTTGCATTATGTAGCTCAACCCAGTGAGAGAATCGATTATTTCGATTTTACCCATTTGTGAATAAGACAAAGACATATCCAATCGATCACCCTATCATCATTTATCGTGACTTTCAACCTCTGAAATATTACTTTGGTATCGTCAGAGCAAAAGTATTACCGCCTAGGGGTCTGTGGGCACCTGTTCTACCGTTTCGTGTAAAAAGCAAACTCCTCTTTCCTCTTTGTAGAACATGCACCGAACATCAGCTAAAACAATGCAATCATACGGATCAGGAGAGAGCTCTTACCGGAACATGGGCATCTATCGAAATTGAGAAAGCTATCGAAAAAGGTTACAAAATTCTAAAAGTGTTTGAAGTGTGTCACTTTCCTAAAAGGTCCGATGAGCTTTTTACGAGATATATTAAAATGTTCCTCAAGACCAAACACTAAAGTTCAGGTTATCCGTCCTGGGTCGTTGATGAATCCTCTAAACGTGAGTACATTCGCAAATATAAGGAGAACGAAGGGATCACGTTGGATCCGAAATTTATCACCGTTAATCCTGCCAAAAGATCCGTGGCTAAACTCGCACTAAACTTGTTGTGGGGTAAGATGTGTCAAAGACCTGACAGATCAAACACGACCTTAATTCGCGATCCTACCGAGTTTTTGCAGTTCATGTTCTCCGATATTGATAATGTGAGTCAGTTCTCTTTTTTGAATGAGAAGGTGGCGATGGTGCAGTGGTGTTACACAGACGAGAGACTAATTAAACCACTGAACGCTAATGTATTCATCGGAATTTTCACTACCGCATACGCTAGACTTGAGCTGTACAATTTGATGGATCGATTGGATCAGCGTTGTTTGTACACAGACACAGACAGCATCATTTTTAAAAGTACGGAAGGTGACTGGATGCCGCCCTTAAGCGATTACTTGGGTGGTCTTACCAGCGAACTAGATGATGGCGATCAAATCGTAGAATTTGTAAGTGCAGGTCCTAAAACCTACGGTTACAAAACCGTAAAAGGAAAAACAACCATGAAAGCTAAAGGCATTACTTTAAATTGTATCAATTCTGAAATTGTCAATTTGAAATCACTGACAGAACTGGTGGACGAGCGAGTGAAAAATCCGGATCAAACCGGTCAACTCGTAACCATGCATAACCAAATCGTGAGAGATAAAAAGGGGTTTCATTTGAGAAACAAAACACAGATGAAAAGGTTCAGGGTTGTGTACGATAAGCGTGTTCTATTACCCGATTTTACAACTCTTCCTTATGGCTATTAAGACTATTCATGTATATATGTGTATATAGTCTCTGTTGATGTGGTTTGTAATGGAAAATATGAATGTGACAGCTTTTGATGTTAGGATGCAACTTCCCTTTTCATGTATAGTATGTGGACCGAGTAATAGCGGAAAATCTTATTTTATCAAAATGTTGTTGGAAAACTGTAAAGAGGTAATGTCGGTAGTACCCGAAAACATTGTCTGGTGTTATACGTGTTGGCAACCTCTGTACGATGAATTGATGACCAGAATAAATATAAAATTTCTTCAAGGAATCCCTGATTCTTTGTGTGATGACGAACTATTTCCTCCCAATAAAAAAAACTTGTTGGTAATCGATGACTTGATGGAATCCGCCAGTAAAAACGATGAAGTAGAAAAGGCTTTTACAAAATACACCCACCACAGAAATCTGAGTGTCATCTACCTCGTTCAAAACTTGTTTTTTTCAAGGCAAAACTAGCAGAACAATCAACCTGAACACCAACTACATGGTTCTTTTTAAAAACCCTAGAGACAAATTACAGATCAGCATACTGGCTCGTCAAATGTATCCGGGTAACAGAAAGTATTTTTTAGAATGCTTTCTCGAAGCCGTCTCTAGACCTTATGGGTATTTATTTATTGACCTGAAAGCACAAACGCCAGAAGAACTTCGTCTCCGGTCAGGGGTGTTTCCAGGGGAGAATCCGGTTGTGTATGTTCCTAAGAAGAAGAAAAAAAAACTTTAAAGTATCGACAACAAATGTCTGATCGATTGAAAAAAACCCTCCCGCTACTGAACACAGGTCTCCACCCCAAAGGAGAAAGGGTATATTACGTGATGCGCCCACAGATCTCACACTGAGCATATGTGAACTAGCTTTAAACGTACTCAGGGGAAACATACCGCTGACGACAAAACAGTACCGGGTTTTAAAAAAACAAAAAAAAATGGATCAAACTATTTGCGGATAAAAGAGCGTCCGTAGAAAGAAAAAGGAAAGTTATTAATCAATCCAGAGGATTTCTTCTGCCTTTGCTCAGTGTAGCCATTCCTTTTATAAGCAGCTTAATCGCATCCCGCAACAATTAACATGGAGACTGCAGAGAAAATGTATTTAGTCCCTCAACATCAGATCGATAAACTTAGAAACATCACAGCAGAGAAGGAAAACTTAAGAAAGACTGTCGAAAACAACTTGGACGATGCAATACAAGGTATTTTATCGAGGACTGATCTGAATGATTACAATAAGGCGAAACTCTACGCGTCGGTGCTGCAAAGTTTTTTAAACTTGGTTAAAGTAGGAGAGCAGGAAACCGCTCAATTGACCTTGTCTCTACCTAAAATACCGGAAAGCAAAACAGAAGCAGCGGTGACCGAACCACCCAAAGACGAGATCGTACAAGAGGTCCTCTCTAACATTTCTGCGAGAAACAAAAGAAACGCTTCGTACGTTATGGAAAAACTTTTAAAAGCCGGTGCATCGTGGAACGATAGCGGTGAATTTATTTTTAAAGGAAACACTATCAAAGGATCTCACATGGTGGATCTGCTTAAAGATCTCACTGCACATCATACAGTAGCCGACGATCGAGGCCTTTAGGCTGGAAAGAGTTCTTACAGACAGTAGCCAACCTAAATATACCCTTTTCAGCAATACCTAATGGTGGCATACGACGCAAAATATCTGACATAAAAAGATCTAAAGATATCTCTCATCTTGTTTCCCCACCTAAAAGCAAAGACTATGATTCTGAGCCAGTTTTCAAATCCCCCATTTTTTTTTTTTTGTAATTAACACTTTTATTGATTCACAAGTTAACACAAATAGACAAACAACATATATAATGAATCAAACTATTTTAACATAAATCCTCACTATAACCCCTCCCCCTACCAACCTCCCACCCCACCCTGGTCCCCCCACGAACACCCCTGTGGTCAATAGAATATAAACTCACATATCCAAAAAAAAATAAAATAAAATAAAAAAAATAAAAATACACACAATTAAAAAATAAATAAATAAATACAATAATCAAGTATAATCATAGACTAAACCCTAAATTATTCTCTCCACTGCCCCTCCTCGAGAGTCCCCCAAAAACGCCAAAATAACTACTCCATTTCTTCCTGAAGGAATTCCCAACTCCAATCCTTCTGCTCGACCCCTCCTCAAAGGCAGCCACCCTCCCCATCTCCATACACCACTCTGGAAACGAGGGCGCTCCATCTATTTCCATCCCCTTAAAATAACCTGTCTACCAATCATCACACTGGTCAAAACCCAATCTTTTTTGTACCTATCCTCCAATTTTGTGACCTCCCCATCTCCCAAAATACAGGGTCTAGGGCAGAACGAGATCTGAGTGTTCAACACCTCACATACAAAGCTCTACACCTTCCACCAAAATTCTTGGATCTTACAACACTCCCAAAAAACATGGGTGGTGTCTCCATCTTCTGAATGGCATCGCCAGCAGGTTGGTGTGTCTTTAAGACCGAGCCTATACAATTTAGAGGGGGTCCAATAGAACCAATGTAAAATCTTAAATTGTATAAGGCGCACCCTTGCGTCTCTAGATGCAGTTTTTATATTTTTTAAAATCCTAGCCCACTCTCCCTCCCCCAATTCCAAATTTAAATCTTTCTCCCATAATCTCTTGAGAGTGGTCGAGACTCCGTCCCCTAGACTCTGAATCAGTAAGGAGTAATACACTGATGCTTCATGCCCTCTTCCAAAAGCAGAAATCACCTCTCCCAGAGTATCTGCTGCTTTAGGGGGGTGCATGCTATTCCCAAAAATAGTACAGAGCAAGTGGCGTAGTTGAAGATACCTAAAAAACTGAGATCTGGGGATCCCAAAATGTTGAACCAATTTTTCAAAAGATATCATCACACCACTCTCATAAAGATCACCAAGTGTATTAACCCCCCCCCCCCCCCCCCCCCCCCGTGATCCACTCTGACCAACAAAAAGGGGACTTATTAATACGTAGTTTGGGGTTTAGCCATAGGCTCGAGGCAACATTGAGATAAATATCAGAATCAAACACTCTGGACACTCTTGTCCACACTGAGTGCAGATGTGAAATAACGGGGTGTGATTTAACTTCTCTGGTTAGATTAATGGAAAGGCTTTGCAGTGGCAAAATAGGGGCAAGAACTTCTTGTTCAATGCAGAACCAGGGAGGGGCTCTCTCAGGTGGAAGTGACCAATGAGCCAAATGTCTGAGACCAAATACATAATAATAAAACAGAATCTTGGGTAGGCCTAGCCCACATTTGTCAACCGGCCTATGTAACTTATTGAAATTTAACCTGGGACGCTTACCATTCCAAATAAAAGACTTTGCTATACTCTCAAATTGCTTGAAATAAGAAAGAGGGACATCTATAGGGAGAGATTGTAGCAGGTAATTGAATTTTGAAATACAACTCATTTTAATAACATTAACCTTCCCCATCATAGATAAATGTAAAGAAGACCTCCTGTCTACATCACTCGAAAACCTTTTTATTAACGGGTCAGCATTAACACTAACTAAATCGGACAAATATTTTGGAAATAAAATACCCAAATACTTAATGCCCTGTTTGGGCCACTGGAAGGCACCAGGCTGAAAGGCCGTTACAGGACAGTACGCTGTCAGAGCCAAAGCTTCGGATTTAGACCAGTTGACTTTGTATCCTGAGAATTTGGAAAAGGAATTAATAATTCTGTGGAGGCAAGGCATAGATCTAGTAGGGTCAGAGACGAATAATAAAATATCATCTGCATAAAGCAAAAGCTTATGCGCCACACCTCCCGCCACCACCCCTGGAAAATCATTCTCCTTTCTTATCGCAGCTGCTAATGGTTCCAGGGCAAGACAGAACAATAATGGCGAAAGAGGGAAACCCTGCCGGGTGCCCCTATCTAGAGTAAAATAATCTGAAATTAGTCCATTTGTTTGTACTGCCGCTACCGTGTGTCTATAAAGTAGCTTAATCCAACCAATGAAAGTATTCCCGAACCCATACACTTCCAAAATCTTAAAAAGATAATCCCATTCTACCATATCAAACGCCTTTTCAGCGTCAAGTGAGATGGCAGCAACCAGAGACTGATCATTTGCTACTACCACATGATATCAATGAGACGTCTAATGTTATCAGAAGAGCTACGGCCCCGAATAAACCCCACCTGATCTATATGTATAAGAGATGTCATAACTTTACTTAATCGGTTAGCCAGAATTTTCGACAAGATCTTTACATCTAACTGGATCAGGGAAATTGGACGATAACTTTTACACTCACTTGGATCTTTGTCTTTTTTAAGAATCAGACTGATCCGGGCTTGTGTCATGGTTGGAGGAAGCTTTCCATTCTTTAATGCTTCTGTATAAACTTCTAACAGAAGTGGAGCCAGTTCTGTAGCATAAGATTTGAAAAACTCAATGGCAAAGCCATCTGGCCCTGGAGACTTGCCTGTAGGCAGGGCCTTAATTACCTCGCCAATCTCCTCCAGGGTTATCTCAGAATCAAGAGCATTTTTTTGCTCCGTCATCAATTTCGGGAGTTCCAATGGTTCCACAAAGTTTCTAATATCTTCATCAGTAGACGAAGACATTGAACTATAGAGATCAAAGTAAAATTCTTTAAAAGCATTATTAATATCAATGGCCGAGGTAAAAATTTCACCACTAACAGACTTCAGTGCGGGAATGGTAGAAAGGGCCTCCCTCTGTTTTATATCTAGCCAAAAGTTTTCCTGCTTTGTCCCCCGACTCAAAGTATGACTGTCTTGCCCTGAATAACCAAAACTCCACTTTCCTCGACAAAATAGTATTATATCTATATTTCAATCTGGTCAACTCTCTGAGACCATCAGACGACATTCGGCGCTTCAGCTCTGCCTCTGCACTTTTGATATGTCCTTCCAACTCCACGAGTTCTCGTGCTTTGGATTTTTTAATGAATGAGGCATACTGTATGATCCGACCCCTAAGAACCGCCTTAAGTGCCTCCCACGCCACGCCCACAGAGGATACTGAGGACCAGTTGGTCTCCATATAAACATCAAGTTCAGTCTTTAACATTTGTCGGAAATCAGGATTTTGTAAAAGAGATACGTTAAAGCGCCAACTAAATGATTTCTTCTTCTCCATTTGTGGCCACATCTCTAAACTCACCAGGGTGTGATCTGAGACTAGAATGTTTCCGATTGAACAATCAGCAACAGATGAAATGAGTGATTTGGATATCAAAAAAAAATCTATTCTAGAATAAATCTTATGGACTGAAGAAAAAATGTATAGTCCCTACCAGATGGGTTCAAAAGTCTCCAAATATCTGCAAGACCAAGATTTTTACACATCCTGTGAAGCGTCACTGTTGCTCTAGGGGGCTTACACACTTTTGTACCACTATGATCAAGGACTGAGTCCATCAAAAGATTAAAGTCTCCTCCCAATATTATATCATGTGCGGTGCCAGCAGATTGCAACATCCCTTCAAGATCTATAAAAAAAGCCCTGATCATCAGCATTGGGTGCATAAATATTAGCCAAAATAAGACTTTGCCCATGAATTTCTGCTAAAACAATAATTACTCTCCCTAATTTATCTTTAAACTGTTTGAGACATTTGAATTGTAGATGCTTATTTACCAATATAATGACTCCTCTGCTCTTACTTGAGCCAGCACTAAAAAAAACATGACCACCCCATATCTTCCCAAATTTTTCAGCTTCCTGCGGGGAAAGATGCGTTTCTTGAAGAAACACAATATCATATTTCTTACGCTTAAGAAAAGTAATGACCTTCCTTCTTTTTATGGGGTGTCCTAACCCATTCACATTCTACGTGGAGAGAGATAGTACACTCATATTAACATCTGACATTTTGATATAACAGAAAAAATTAATTGTGTGCCAAAAACAAAATTATGAAGACCACAATTCAACCTTGATGCAACAATAAAACCCCAAGCTTCCCCCCGAACAAAACAATCAGAAAAAAGAAAAACATGCGCATCAACCCCGCGCATGACAGCGCCAACCGGCGCCAATCCCCCTAAACTCAAAGAGTCCATGTACGCCTACGAGAGCCCCCGCGACAACTCTGCCATCGGATTGCACGATTCTGCCTCACAAATTTGTGAGGCAAAATTACATACCATATTTTCTAAAATAAAATACACCTCAACCAATAAGCAGAGTAAACACAAATAATGTATAGACTAATTCACAGAACTGCCTCAAAGGTGTTCCTTCACAAAACAAAATAAATTCCAGCCGATATAGAGCCGTTCAGTTTCCTCGGACAGACAAACGAATAATCAGCGAGCCGGCTGTTATGAAAGAATGACGTCATTATTCCAAAGTCCCGTGGAAGTACTCCACAAATCGGACTTCAGCCAACAGGAGGCACAAGCGCAAGGAGCGAGCAGAGACATCTGCCACTGTCCTGAAGCAGTGTTATTCAACAAAAGAAGCCCCGCCGCTAGGCAGAGCGAGCACAAAAGGAAACAAAACCGCATCCCGGTTCCTCTGATGGTCAAGAGCCAATTCACTCGGAGGCCGCACAATTTTGCGGTCATCTGTAGTATCTATTATTAATCTGGGCTGGAACTTCATTGTAAAAGTGATCTTCCGTCCATGCCAAAGTTTCTTTAAGGAAGTGATATTTCACAAAACAACCTCTAGCCGTTCGGCGGCGCCAACGCAAAAAGAAAAAAAAAACGGCACCCATTTTCCTCCGAAATCCAGAGTACGCACAGCGAGTAGACCCACTCACAAGAGAAACATCCAATGGATTATTCACCCATTGATTCAATAAAAGACATTGCCTGATTGGGACACGTAAATACTTTGCTGCCGTCTTTGGTGTTTATTTTCAGTCTGGCCGGAAACATCAGTGCAAAAGTGATCTTACATTGGTGCAAGACTTTCTTGCATTCCTTGAACCGATCGCGTTTCTCTCTTGTCGAGTTTGCAAAGTCCGGGAACAAGAAAATATTGTGATTCTTCCAAGAGAGCTTTCCTTTGCTCCTCGCCTGGCACAACACGAGATCTTTATCGGATGATCTCAGAAACCTGGCCAGGATTGGTCGTTGCCTGTCTCCCTCGCCAGATCTCCGAGCCGGGACTCTGTGGGCCCGCTTGAGTTGTAATTTGTGGTCTGTTATGTCGAGCAGACTCGGGAAAAGCTCGTCCAGAAATTTCACCATATCTCTGCCTTCTTCATGCTCAGGAACTCCAATAATCCGCAAATTATTCCTTCGGCTTCGATTTTCCAAATCTTCCAATCTATCAAATATTTTTTCCAAGTCTCTCTTGGTCGCGGGCGGATTAGCGGATAATGCCCTTTCCGAAGACTCAAGATACTCGATTCGTTTCTCAGCATCCGCCACTCTTGTAACTAACTCAGAGAATTTTACTTCCATCGCGGTAATCGAACGTCGTATTACAGCGAGATCTTCCAAGTCAGCAACAACCTTCGTCAACATCCCCGACATGTTGGACAGTTGGCGCTGGATTTCTTCTCCCGCCGCACCACCCAAAACAAGTCCGCGGTCCACGGGCTCGTCCGGGCTTCCATCTTGAACAAGTAAGTGTCTTTTAATGTCTCCAGAACTCGAGGATTTTAACTTCTTTGCCATGTTTACCTCAAACAGCAAAAGTGTAACTGGGTATACCGAATTTCACCAGATTATATCATGAAAATAATTAGAAAAATTATCAAAGTGCGCAGAGCTGTCTTTCACACATCTGCCCTTCGCATAGCGTCACTAAATCCCCCATTTTTAACAGTTCTGAATGGTTTGGTTTTTGAAATGACGATGGACAACGAATGTTATATTGTGTTACTCTTTATTTCAATAAATAACTTTTGTGTAACAATTTCTTGTGAAGCGTCATCATTTATCATTCCACTACACATGCAAATGAAACATATCTAGACAGTTAGCACATTGTACACAAGTAAATGAATGCTTTTTATTTACTCTAGGGTACATTTTTTTAACAAAAGACACGACACTATTATCATTTCTATCTAAGACATTGCTATACATAGACATAATACGGTTAAACGAATAACCTCTAGCTTTGTGACACAGAAAAAACACGCAGTGTTGCCCGCAGCAAACTGAAGTAAAGTTTTGAACTTGTACAGGGTTATATTTTATTTTGCAACAGTTCTTTGTCAAAAAATAATGAATTGATCGAGGAAAGAGTTTGTAGTCTGGAGGGTTTCCGTATGAGTCAAAAAATTCAAGGATATTGAGTACCGTCTACATAGAGAGCGATAAACTCTGTGTCGAGTTAATTAAAATTAAATGGGTTTTTATCGTACGACCCGCTGAAGGCATCGTTGTCTATCTGAGAAGAGCTTGCCCGTGACCGATTTTTACAGACGGTGAGACGGTTACTTTCTTCACAAAAAGAGAAGCGTTGAGTATTTTCAGAAGGAAATTTGCATTTCCTTCCTTCATCAAGCAGAATTCAGCTTTGCTGCGAACCATTTTAATCCTCAAATCGATTCCGTTCAGTAAAAGTTTATCCTGAAAAAATATATCCGAGTGAATGTTTCCAATCAGGTCAAAGGTGTTGCTTTCAACACTGAAACTGGCCCTTTTTTTGAGACCTTCGTTTTGGCCGTCTGGGTCTGTGGCATCCATATGCCCAGCTGTGTCTTTGTAGAATAGCCGGGTGCAAAATTGTGTTTCCAGGGTATCTTTTCCATAGTTGAGAAGACTTTCAAAGGTAGCTCGATATGGGTATGTACTGCTAGACTGAGAAATAAGACGATCCCCGAGCATGACATCCACTTGTGAAAAAGGTGAGGCTACGGGGTAGTTAACGACCCCAACCTTTGCATCGTTAGCTATATTGGAACCGTCGGGATTCACGATTTTACAGGACAGATGTAAAAAAGTATTGTTCAAGTCGAGGTAATCCTCCCCGTTTCCAGCCACGTAGAACTCCAGGGGCCCGTTGTCCGTAAGAGCGGAAAGTGGAGGTATTTCGACATAAGTGTACTTCTCGATACTCGTTTGAGTATAAGGTAATGTGAAAATATCCAATTCTGTCTTGGTACACTCTGAGGATAGACTGTGTAAGAAAGCCATGATGTTAGAAAATGTTCAGCCGCTTTCTCTTGTGAGAGATGGTAGGATGTCTGTTGCCTCTCTGCTCGGTCTTTTTCACACTGGTCTTGATTTTAGTAGCCTTACGTCTTTTATTCGGAATCATGTGTCGACGTCCTGGGAGCCTTTTAGATTTTTTACGCGCAATCAATGCAAGGCCTGATCCGTCTTGATTCTGAGTTTGTGTCTTGCTCATAATGTTGCTCACTACGTCGCTTACGAAACCTTTAGCCGCTGTTTTTAAATGAGGTTTTGCAATAGCAAATCCCCTTTTGAGGAACGGAACAGCCATTCTAAATAGACCCTTGAACAGACCTCCTAGCCCCGACCCATACATGGTGGGGGCGCCCTGAAACCCCGGAAGGCCATTTCCAGCCTGATGGACATAATAATCCACGCATGTCTGCGGGTGAACGTAGCCCCTATCCATCATTTTACATACGGAACGAATGTTTAGCGGGTCTAAAGTGTAGTTTAGCTATAAATTTTCCGTAACTAAAAGGTATAGGCTTGTTCTGATCCATTTTGACTTCGATTACTATATCGGTGATGTGGTTCTTGGTGAGAGGTACGTAATGCAGCTTATCATAAGTAATTGTGATGACTTTGTTGTTTTCTCCCGTTATATGTACACATCTCAGTAACGGGGCAAAACTGTCACCAACTCGCTGATACTTGATAACGTCTGTATATACATACATCGTGTAAAAGCCTGCGTGAATATCAGCGGGGTTAGGCGCGTCTGGTTCTCGGGCCGTTATCGGAACACCGGGGTTCATACCGAGCATATATGCTAATTTTCCATTAGCTTTGAACGCAAAATGTTTTTGGGATGCAAAGTGTATTTTATTTTTCATAGGGTTATAGGTTATCCAAGTTCCAATTTCGTCATGTTTTTGTTGATTTCACTAACCAGTTCCTCGATACTTTTGTAATATCCTTGAGTGATATTAAAGTAGCTGTTTTGTGTTTTCTTTCCATCCCTCTGGATAATATGACACGGACAGTCTTCCTCTGTTAACGAGTACCAACTCTGGATATATTGAACCTCCGCGAGCGAGACTTCCCATATCCCGCTCAAATCGATTGGTTTGGCGAATTTAGTAGTGTAGTGCGCGATCTTATTATTAGGGTAAATGTCCAGCGACGCGTTGCTTGGAAGCGTCACAAAGAACCCGCACTCTTCCATGTTTTAATGAATATAGATTTCAGTTTTGTTCACGACGATCCTTCTGTTATGTTAACTACGTCTTCGACCGGAACCCAGGAATTAAATTTATCGGGCCACCCCACCCATTTCACCAGGCAGACTTTTTTCCGGTTTCTGGTCTTTTCAGACAAGATTTTCTCAATTTTAAACATCTTGTCCTTCCTGATAATGATCTTTTGTAACTCGGGTTCATAAAATGTTCCCTCAATTTTTTCACCATCATGGTCTAGTAATTTATATACCGGGGGATCTCTCGAGATTGTAAAATATTCATCCGTAAAGTTTTGTTCGTATCCTTTTTCAAACTGTCTTTTTAAACGGGAAATTCTAACGATATCACTGACTTTAAACTTGAATTTTATTTTCTTTAATTTAGGTGAGAACAGTCCGTAGAGGGTTTTAAATACTCTGAAGGAATTGGCTTTGTTGACCTCGGCGGGTTTCATTTTGATGCTGGAATGGTAATTATGATTGTACGCTTGAATCAGATCCTGGACTACGTCGATGTATTTTCTCGTGTTAAAAGCGGTAAAATATCTCCACATCCTGGTCTTTAGCGTTCTGTGGAACCTTTCACACACCGATGCTTTTTGCCCCGTACCTGTAGCAAAGTGAACAATGTCATGTTTTTTCATTAATGTTTGAAAATTTTTGTTAAAAAACTCCTTCCCTTGATCAGTTTGTAGTTTTTTGGGGACTGTACCTTCCTTTAGAATGGAATCAAAGGCTTTAGTTACCTCGTGTCCGGTCTTGTTTCGTAACACACGTACCCAGGCATATTTAGATAAAATATCTATGCACGTGATCATAAATTTCGCGTTGTCATTGTTCTCTGACAGGTTGCTCATATCGACTAAATCAGCTTGCCATTGTTCATCGATGTTCTTTACAAACCTTGTTTCTTTTAAACTTTGTAGATACTGGTTTATGTAGACTGTACGCATCCTGCTCTGCTAACCAGTTTTTTATTTCAGTATCATTAGCTCTTTTACCTATTTTCTCAACGATAGCTCTTTGCAAACTCTCAACGCCACCGTATGAACCAGGTTCTGATGGTGTATAATATATATTCTTCATCAATCGCTCAGTCATTTTTGAGTGTCAAGACCAGAATGATCAAATGCGTGTGTAGATTAAACATTTTATCTCAAAACACATGAGCATGGTATTACATATTCAATCAAAGTAACATTTTCCATTCTAAACAATTTATATCAAACATTGGTTTAGAGACATGATTAGTTTTACATTCAATTGTTTGAGCAATACATGTAAGATAAAACTTGATACAAACAACGTGTTAATTACACACTCTATTTACGAATGTCTTCAGCATTTTTTGTTTTTTGGCTTCAGGCTTTTCTTGCAGTCAGAATAGACGTGGCGTGTTTTGAAGTTTCCCACGAATGCGGTGGGTCAGCGGGTTCCAGAGATGAGTGAAAGGTCCAGTAGTCCACAATGTCTTTGTACACCTGCTCGTTGAAAATGTCTTTGGTTTTCTCCTTGACCTCGTTCAGAACGGTTTTGATGTGAGGCTCGTCTTTCCATTCACACACGATGGCTTCAGTGATACCTTGAATTTTTTCCAGGGATGGAGTGTGTTTAATACCGCACAATTTCAGACCTCTTGCCAACGTTTATTTGACCCACGGTTTAAACAGTTTTTTCAGCAATCTGTGGGTGTTTAGGTGCAGATAGTACTCTTCAGGATCGAACAAACACGCGTGTTGGAGTTGACTCGGATGATCAATCGTGCAGCCGTGGCAGTTGTCCTTCAGATCTTGTTGTATAATTCTGTCCAACAGTTCTCCAGTGACCGTGCGTATGATGGCTAGCACGGTGCTGGTTATACAGCCGTCGGTTTCATCGTTCGTTGTCAGATAGGTCAGGTTTCTTTTTCCTAGGTTTTCGCCGTCTTCAAACCCTGAACTGGTCACATCATCATACAGGGAAGCATCAGAGTTGTAGAAATCAGGTCTGAGTTCAGAAGCCATATCGAATGTTGATGCTCAGAATGTAATGACTCGATATGTATTCGGCGTCAATTATATATCATGTGGGAGGAGTCTTGGGAAGGTGGAGTTTCTGCTCAGGAGTAGTATATTGATGATCTCAGAAGAGATCTTCTAGCCTTACTTTTATTTTCGCTGTTTCTTTGTCTCTTCCAATTTTTTGGAATAATTCATCGATTTGTTGGAAATAGCGTTGTAGTTCATGCCAGCTGGTTTGTTCATACCTCACTTCGCAGATCTCTTTGTGATGGGGTGTGTCGTCACCGGTTAATACCGAAACACAGTGCAGCGAAACCTGGTTCTTGTTCGTGTGTGTCTGTGTCTGTTTGTGTGTGTGTGTGTGTGTGTGTGTCTGCGGAACTGCTTCGGAGCTATAGGAAAAGCTATAGGAATGAACATGCAACAATAATTATCATTGACCTTTTTTGACCTAGGCGTAACTCAGGAAAACAACTAACAACCTAAGCAGGGAGGGGCGGGGGTTATACGCGTGTGAAAGCTATAGCGATGAACATGCAGCAATAATTATCATTGACCTTTTTTGACCTAGACCTAACTCATGAGCGTATCACAATCTATGGGAAAGGAAACAACTTGTGTGTGCGTGTGTCTGGAATACATCGGAACCGGATTTAACGTAATTATAAGTGATTATGATGACCCTTCGACCTGTCATTATATTTAATTATAATGATTATGACCTTTGACCTATACCTGTCACATCCAATTAGTGATTTTCTATGGCTTACATAATATACAAACTATATTATATATCATGTGTATAATGTGATAACCATGTTACACACATTTATAACCATGGCACACACATGTGTATAACCATGTAATATCATTTTACACACGTTAATAACCATGTTATAACATGTTACACATGCATATAATCATGTTTTACCATGTTACACACACATGTATAAGCATGTTAAAACTGTTACACACACACACACTTGTATAACCATGTTACACACGTGTATAACCATGTTGCCCCCACACACACGAGTATTACCTTTGTGCTCGTGTATAACAGTGATATAACCATGTTACGCACATGTGTATAATGTGATGACCATGTTACACACGTTTATAACCATTTTAAACACACATGTATAACCAAATAATATCCATTTTAAACACGTTATAACCATGTTACACACGCATATAATCATGTTATTACCATGTTACACACATATGTATAACCATGTAATATATATATGTTACACACATTCATAACCATGTTACACACGTGTATAACCATGTTATAAAGATTTTACACACATTTAACCATTATGTAACCATGTACCTGACACGTGTATAACAATGTTATAAGCATGTTACACACGTATAATTGTTATGCCATGTTACACAACCACACATGTGTATTACCATGTTATAAGCATGTTACACACACTTGTATAAACATGTTATAACCATGTGACACACACGTGAATAAGCATGTTATAACCATGTTACGCACCCACACGTGTATTATGCTGGCTCAAATTTAGCCTATTACCCGGAGGCACTTAAAAAATCAACATAGAAGCAAATACTCACATCTGCAAACCCAGTTGGAGATAGAAAAATAAGACACCAGCCGTGAGTGAGAAGAAGCAAGGTTCCAGATTTATTGGTTCCGTTCCACCACACAAGATCCATGAGAACCGATGAGAATTCTCAGAAGTGATCTGACACCTGGAGCTGAGGCTCCTTTATTTATACAGTGTTCTACACAAATAATACCATTATTTTTTAGAAAGAGCTTATCAAAAATACCATTCTGTTTTAGAAAGGGCTTATCAAAATTACCAGTACGTTTTGGAAAGAGCCTTTCCCGAACACCATTAGGTTTAGAAGTGGTACGGGACAACACATTTCGGAGAGACCTTGGTCTCATGGTTATCTCGCAGGTGCAACGTGACTCAACACCCTTATAAATGGCCTCTTGGTTTTCTCTTAAAACTTAAGGCCTTCGTCTGTATTACTCCTGACTTTTCCTCGTGAGATAAGACTCGTCCCCACCTCCAAGTATATTATGAGTAAGTTTCTTTCACATTTTTCTGTATTTCTGGTTTATAATTTATTTGCTGTACATTTCTGTTTCATATATGGTTATACTGCTTGCAAGTGTTTTACTGTACTCCATACTTCATAATATCATTATATTATCCTTATAATATCTTAATACTCCTTTTATTATTCTTATAAAGTTATAGTGTTCTTTTATTTTATTTCTTTTATTAATGTTCTTATATATCCTTTTATTATTCTTATAAAGTTATAATGGTCTGCTTTCCTTCTGGCGGCACAGGCCTCTGTGTGTGTGTGTGTGTGTGTGTGTGTGTGTGTTATGTCTGCACACCTGCCCTTGACTGTATGAGAGTGTGTGTGTGTGTGTGTGTGTGTGTGTGTGTGTGTTTCTCAGCCTGCACTCCTCAGCTCTTATATTTCTCTGTGACTAATAAACCATAGTGTGTTAATCTTAAAGTGTGAATCCAATTCATCATTATCCGCCTAATACCGCTTCTGTGTGTCTAGTTGCCCGTCATTTTACCTTCTCTCCTTTACTGGCGGGGCTGGATTTGGATCTGAACACTCGCTATCAGCTTGCACATCTCACTGCTGACATCACGGTGCTACTTGACGTTCTTCGCACCCCCTCTGGAAATGGAAATGCGGGGTTCCCCCCACCTCTCAGATACAGAATCCGCCCCGCGAATGTGTGCATTGACGACTCTACACAAACAGACCCTCTGCCTGACCCTCCCTCCAGCTTTCAGTCTGAGGATGATGTCACCTTCTCTGATCTGGGCTCTGACCATTCTTCCCTCTTCTCACCTGCCAGTCCCGAGTACTCCCCTCATTACACCTCAGTCAGCTATCCCACGTTCCCAGGACGCCCCCCCTTTTATCACCCGTTTTCTCCCTACCGCTCCCCACTAGTCCTGTGAATTTTCAATAAAATTACATGCTGTTCATACTTATTTTGTGAACCTCAATAAACTTACGTTAATCATACTTGGTCTCCCTCGTGTTTATTTCATGCCATTTTTATCCACAACAATTCCCCCATCTGAGGCTATAAAGCCTCATAAACTATCTCAATTAAGCGGGTATCTGTGGAGAAACTGGTTCTGCCGCACCCCATGGCCGTCCCCCGCTAGCTTGTCGGAGGATTACTCTAACGAAGCCATAATTCCTTCGATCATCCTCGTCATCAAATGGGTCCCTTACAGTAACCACTTCTACGCTACACTGATCAAGATAGGAGCTGAGGAGGGTTTGTAGACCAGGTGGGAGACGTGCTAGCGTTGTGCGCCCCGGGGCTTCATAGTAGATTGGCAGCTGGAGAATGGGCCTTAGGGCCTCCTACATCTACTTTGCGCCGGACCTATGTAGATGTACCTAGCCATAATCCTTAACTTCCCCTTTCAACTATATATATATATATATATATATATGTTATTTCGAATCTAACTACCTTGATTATACGTTTGTTCTGCCTACATTGATTATAAGTGTGATTAACTGCGTTCCCCTAATTATTTATTACTACTACTGCCATCGCTAGTCTAAGTATGAGTGGCCACTACAGTAACTACTTGATTGGATCTACACGTCCCTATCTTTCTCAACTGGGCCTGTCAGCCCACAGTTTTGTATTTGTCGCGAGACCTGCAGAGTCTTGCTTCCCCCCAAAAAACAAACCCCAACCCTTCGTAGTCAGGGGTGGGCGAAAAAACCTCCTATGAGGAAAAATTCCCACCCTGCCAGCACTATGTGCTCAACAGCACCATTATACTTTTCTCGTGCCTGATTGCGTCACACTTTGTTGCACATCACATGTCATATCACAAACATTTTATAACAATCTGACTTGACAGTCTCTGTTGACAGTATCTCTCTGTATGCTGGTTGTCTTCGGCTCAAGCACTTTACGTACTGTAGAGAACCACCCTTTGGGGAGAGGTTAGGCTAGCACTTACAGCCAGGGTATGGATCATCATATCTTCTCACCCCTCAGGGTTCAGTAGATCTGCAACACAGATGAACACATACAAAACACCAATATATAGGTCCTGTTTTTCTCGGATAGGCCCAGTTGGCCACTACCTTGTACAAACAGGTCCTTGCTCTTCCTTGCGCTGTCCTCATCAGTCCCGGCTCATGTCCTCGTAGACCCTCCTGGTCTCCCTGGTATTGCTGCTCATTGTCTCCCGTCGCATGGTCTCGATCACCACCCCCCGTTGAGGCGGTAACGCCTCACCCTTAACAATGTACTGGCCGGAAAAGGAGGCGGAGGACATCACCATCCGTCGTGCGCAGGGGATCACACAACAGGCCACCAGACCCAAAAGGAGAAGGAGGGCGAGCAGGGACACTCCCAAGCGGGTCAGGGCAGCAGTCCAATCTCCAGAAAGAAACCAGGAGAGCCACGGTGGGAGGCGGAGGCTAGACCCAAAGCCGGAGTTAGCCGCTTGCTCGACTTGGAGAGCCTGTAGTTGACCCAGGACCTTGGAGAGAGCTCCCTCGGCACCAGTGTGCAAAGGGATCGCAGCACAGCACTCGGGACCAATCATTGCACAGACACCCTCCTCCAGGGCACGCATCTGGTCCAGGACAAAACGGTTCTGAGCAGCCATAAGTGAGGTGGCATGGAGCTGACCACGGACCAGTCTGAAAGCACTCACCGAGTAGTTAATGAAGCATTGCTCATTGTACCACATGTAATTAATCCAAGCCACGTTGCGGTTGATCTGCATGGCCGGGAGCAAAATAGACGCCACACCGCTGCCAACGGCCGCCATGGCTCTGTAGCGAGCGGGAACGCCAACGGGGGTGCCCCCAAAGTCAAGATGGATGGTCTCATCAGCAGCCCAGTCAGAATAGCTCGCTGCACCAGCGTCACGGACATACTGAGTCACAGGGCCACGTCGCGGCGTGAACGGGACCGGCCGGATGACGGTTGGTCAGCCACCACAAAACACGGGTCTTATCGTCCAACCTAACACAGCACCCCTGCCATTCCGCAGGCAAAGTCTGGCATACACGTTGGCCCCTACAAAACCAGAAACCATCCGCAATGGGAACAGTACCAGCACTAAGATCAGGTAGGGGAATCGTCACACTCACAGAGCAGGCGGTGCATGGAGATGAATCACATCCAGAGAGGGTCTCAATTTGCAGATCGTTAGCGAACAGGGAGACATTACATTGGGCAGACAAGTTCCCCACAGGATACACGCCAAAAGAGGAGCAGAGGCAAATGGGAAAAAACAAGGGCAGAGACGGCTGAACGAGGACAAAAGTCGATACTCTAGTGGTAACAGGGCGAAACAGGCATGAGGAGCTTGCCTATGAGGTTCCCCATAGGCAGCATAAAATGGGGGGTGGGGCTACGATCATGACACGAGCGATCCGTCACAGATCGAGCAGTATGGAACATCCATGCCAGATACATGTTACTCTGCTCCTCCTCAAGCGAGGTGTTATCGGTGGAGATTGAATAGCGTTGTAATTTCATTAAATTATGTACGATAGGGGTTGACATCGGGGCAATAAAGAGGGGGTGGAGAGCCCGGGATGCGAAAGGTGAACCTGTACTATCATGGTAAGAACATGCCGTAGCCGAGCAAAGGAACGGTAGCCACAGGGGGCCAATAGTGGGCAGCTCAAAGGAGCACCTACTCGTCCGTGCCACACCAGTAATTCTAAGATGTCCCACGTGAATCTCCGCTGATCGAGCTCGGGAGAAAGTGAATGAGGCCAAATGGGGACTTCTGCCAATCAGGGACTCTTCATGGGCGAGTCTAAGGAGAGCTAATGTGCACATCGAGCTACGTGAACCCACATTTAAGCCAGGGGCAGTCCAGGACCGAACATGCCTAATACGGGTATAGGGGACTGTGCGGGAAGTAGCAACCAACCGTGGGCGAAGCGTGCTATAGGAATCCAGGGTATTATTGAAGGTATGAATAGTCCCTCTGAACATCGGGTCATAGAAAAAGAAAAAGAATGCTATTAGTCCTGCTGCAAAAATCACCCTACCCCCATATGCGCTACTACTCTGAGACCCCGTGCCACCGGTCCCCTCCGGAACCGGTGGTACGGGAGTGTGCAAGGATTCATGCCGAGACTGAAGCTCAGGAGGTAAGCTCAACTGTGCTTCAAGGGACTGCAGTGTATCCAAGTCAATTATGCTCAGAGGCAAAGCGGGGTCGTCAAGGTCCTGACAGAGAGTGGCAAGCGTAGACAGAAAAGCCTCCTCCGATGGGGTTACAAATTCCTGCGGGCCGGTAGCTACGACACCCATCACTTCTACTCGGGGCGAGAGAACAAGGTCCATATCATAGTAAGGAGTGGAGAGAAGCAGAGAGCCGGTTGGGCTACTGACATCAGTCTGAGACAGTTTATTTAGTTTTTCAACAGCCCGCCGCTTAGTCTGGGCTCGAGTGCCGTAGGCAGGGCTCAGGGATGCATCCGAATCACTGTCACTATCGGTTGACACCACTGCCTCAGTGGGCTGCCTTGTACTGACTAGGCCTGAGGTCGAAGGTTGTTCATCGAAGTAGCGGTCCCTTACCCTTCTATGCTGCGCCACAACCCAGTACCCGCCTCTTTTCTTGCCCCTCGTTTTATCCACGCCGATATTTCGGCCACCCCTGCGGTGTTTTGCAGCTCCACTAAATGGGCCACATTGTCTTCCTGTGGATGCCGCAGCTGACTCTCCCTGGGCTGAGTTAGGGCCATCATCTGCGCAGGCCCTACGGCAGCTTTCTTTGCTGCCTCATCTGCCAGTGCGTTTCCTTTAGTGATAAAGGAATCATCAGTCTTATGTGCCCTGCATTTCACCACAGCTAGTTTTGTGGGCAATGTCATAGCATATAGTAAATCTGAAATCGCTTCCCCGTGGGTCACGGCGGACCCATCTGCCCGCTGGCATCCCCTCTGAGCCCAGATTGGTCCAAACACGTGGCAGACTCCATGAGCATAGGCCGTACATATACACATGTACACATACACAGTGCAACTATCATCACGGCCCAACTTACATGCAGCTGTCAACGCCCGTAGTTCAGCTAGCTGGGCCGAGCAGGGCTGGGGAAGGGGAACACTCATCACCACCTCAAACGTCACCGGGTTTCGTCGTGCTTCTACTACTGCCAACCCAGCCTTATTGCCCGTATCGGTACGATAACAGGAACCATCCACAAAATACGTATGCTTAGCATTATCAATAGGGCAGTTCTCCAAATCCGAACACGCTTTCAAAAATTTCTCTGATTCCGCTAAGCACTCATGGGGTACACCATCTATCGGGGTTACCAGCTTATCGGCCGGATTCACCATGGTGCACCGTTCTATAGTGAGCTCCAGACATTATGAACGTCGTGTGAGAGCTTTCACCATATTTTGCGACAGGACATGATCACACATGGCAGTTTTATGTTTTACGGCGAACAAGAGAGTTCGGCTGCATCCCAAACTTACCTACTATATAGGCCTGTAGTGGGGAAAAATACATGTATCTCAGCTACTATATAGACGGTAAGTACGCGGTTTGAGACGCAGCCCACGGCTTCAAGCAGTTGTCTATTAGCACATACAGCATTACAAATAATTAACTGCACTTAAAGCGTTCATAAAAAAAATGTATAAAAACACCCAAAACTGTATACGAAGTTTACTGTATGTTGATACGTGAAATTCTGGAGGGACGTCGGACAGCGTGGGGACGTAATGACACGGGTTGTTAATCTAATTATGTTCTATAACATGTAAAACAGGAACATGACAGGAGTATTCTAAAACACCTTAATCACATTATTATCTTACTCAGAGTAAGGTCAATAATTAGATTACTGCTGTCCATGTAAACGTAGTCTATGTTAAACTCTTGATATCGGGGTGAACTGCATCACCTACACAGCGGAGTCTTTTTCACTCTTCTTTTATTTTTATTTTTTGCATTCAGCCTTCCAGCTCTACAGAATTCGGATTTTTATTGAAGATATTGTCGTTGCATTACTTTGCCTAGATTTTGTGGACTTACTCCTCTTAAAATTACTTCTGTATTAATATGGTTCTCTGTTTTGATGCTCTGACTGGGTTAGAGTTTCTGTTTATTTAATTTTATTAGTGTTTTTTCCTCAGTTTTACGTGCTACACTGTTATATTACCTGTTACAAGTCTTTAAAAGTTAAGAACATTATATTTGTTATTGTTATTTCTCTTACCGGAAATTTTTGTTAAGGTAATTTTGTTGGTTAGTTCAGCTCACTCCCCAAGTTGTTTTCACATTGTGGACAACTTTCGGTTTTGTGGGAAACACTGCTGGGGGGGGGTCCCACTTTGGCTCTAATTGGCTATTTATATTCCTATGGTTTACTTTATTCAAATGGTTAGAAGTAATATGGGACAGGCACCCCTTTAAGATTTATTAGTTGGAACGTCAGAGGTATGGGTAATCCTGTCAAGAGATCTAAGGTTTTTACACATTTGAAATGTTTAAATTCCGATATAGTATTTTTACAGGAGACTCACCTACGTATTAAAGCTCATCATAGGTTACACTGCTCTTGGGTGAGTCAAGTCTTCCACACGAACTTTAATTCGAAGGCAAGAGGGGTCGCTATTTTAATTGAAAAAGGTCACAGTTTTCCTCCACTAACGTTATTGCTGATGTGAATGGTAGATATATTATAGTTGCTGGTACTCTAATGCAAAGACAGGTGTTGTTGGTAAATGTATACGCTCCAAACTTTGATGACGTGGAATTCGCTAATAGTTTGCTGAGCAACATTTCTTTCTTAAATACTCACCTGTTGATTTTCGGGGGAGATTTAAACTGTGTTTTTGACCCAAACTTGGATCGGTCTAATCCCCGTTCTCTGAATCAATCTGCTATGTCTAAAACATTTTCGATTTTATGTGTCAGAACGGTCTTGTTGATCCCTGGAGATCCCGTAACCCCTCTCTTAAAAAGTTTTCTTTCTTCTCCCAGGTGCATCATTCGAGGATTGATTCTTTTTTCATAGACAGCACTCTTGATCCTTGTGTAGTCTCTTCTAACTATTTGGGTATTGTAATTTCTGATCATGCGCCTCTACAATTAGATATACATCTTTCTATTTATAAACGTAGCCCACCGCCTTGGAGATTTAATTCTCTTCTTTTGGCAGACAGTGTATTCTGTGAGTTCATTTCTGCTTCTATTGATGACTTTCTTTTCTTCAATCAGAATGACTCCACCTCTTATTCATTGTTATGGGAGACACTTAAATCCTATGTCAGATGGCAGATTATTTCTTACTCTGCTCTCTGTAATAAAAAACGCACCGCTAGGGTGAATGAACTTACATCTGTGATCATTAACCCCGATCAGAGATGTGCATTGAACCCCTCTCCAGAACTTCTTAAACAGCGTCTCGACTTACAGGCAGAATTTAATCTTATTTTGACTAAAGTGGCGGAACGCTTGTTGTTACGTACTCGTGGTTCATACTATGAACATGGTGACAAGCCGAGTCGTTTACTGGCACATCAGCTACGGCAACAGGCCACTTCCCGTCTCATACCTAGTATTAAAAACACTTATAATATCGTCACTACAGATCCCATGGAAATTAATGCTACTTTTAAATCGTTTTACTCTTCTCTTTATAAGTCAGAATTTCCTACAGATAATACTAAAGTGAATGCATTTCTTCAAAACCTTTGTAACCCTGTTATTGATTCGAATACTGCCATGCAACTGGACTCCCCACTCGCTCTTGAAGAAATTTTAATTTCAGTTAAAACTATGCAATCTAACAAAGCTCCTGGCCCGGACGGGTTTCCAGTTGAATTTTTTAAAACGTTTATTGGAAAATTAGCTCCACTGCTTTTGGCTATCTTCAACGAATCCTTGGAACGTGGGTCTTTGCCTCCAACTCTGACACAAGCCACGATAGCTCTCCTTCTTAAGGAGGGTAAGGATCCATCTTTCTGTGGTTCTTATAGACCGCTGTTTAATCTGCTTAATGCAGATGTAAAGGTGTTGGCAAAAGTAATGGCATCTCGTTTAGAGAATGTACTCCCTTATATTATATCTGAAGAGCAGAACGGCCTTATAAAGGGACGTCAATTGTTTTTCAATACCCGTAAACTCTTTAATATAATTTATTCAAAGCATTCGGCTGAGCTTCCTGAGATTGTGATTTCTTTAGATGCTGAAAAGGCATTTGATAGGGTTGAGTGGGAATATTTGTTTGCAGTCTTGAGGAAGTTCGGATTTGGGGAAAAGTTTATTTCTTGGATTAGCCTCCTTTACTCATCCCCTAATGCCAGGGTTCAGACAAATTATATTTATTCAGATTATTTTGCTCTCGGACGTGGGTGTCACCAAGGTTGTCCTTTATCCCCTCTGCTTTTTGCTGTCGCTATCGAGCCGCTGTCTATCGCATTAAGATCTTCCCCCTGGTTTAAAGGAATAGTTCGATATGGTGTAGAATACAAATTATCTCTATATGCTGATGATTTGTTATTGTATGTAACCGATCCTATTGCCTCTATGCCTGCTGTCTTGGGTGTTCTGGAATCCTTCGGTGTTGTCTCTGGTTATAAATTAAACTTGGACAAAAGCGACTGCTTTCCTGTCAATACTGAAGCATTTTCTCTCCAACAGTCAGATCTACCTTTTCGATTTAGTCAGTCAGGGTTTAAATACCTAGGTATCAACGTGACACGTTCATTATCTAATCTTTTATCAGCTAATTTCACTCCCCTTATCTCAAAGGTTAAATCCAATATTCAGAGTTGGGGTAACTTACCCCTTTCACTAATTGGCAGGATCACTGTCGTCAAAATGAATATATTACCGAAGTTTCTTTTCTTGTTCCAGCAAGTTCCTCTTTCTCTGCCAAAATCATTCTTCGACTCATTGGATAAGATAATTAGTACTTTTATTTGGGGAGGGAAGCCACCAAGGGTTCGTAAATCTTTATTGCAGAAATGTAGACTTAGTGGAGGACTTGCATTACCCAATTTTCAATTCTATTACTGGGCTGTGCACATCCATAAACTCTGCTACAGGATTAAATCTCCTGGATCTTCTTGGTTTAAATTAGAACTATCTTCTTGTAGGGAATCCTCTTTACCTGCTTTACTCTATTCCTCTCTACCTACAAAACTCTCCCTATATACTGATAATCTAGTTGTTCTCAACACACTTAAGACTTGGTATTAATTTAGACGGCACTTTAAATTTTTAGGTGTATCCTCTTTGGGTCCTTTAGTCAACAACCATCTATTTCCTCCATCGTGTTTTGACTCCACATTCTCAGTGTGGTATGACAAGGGTATTAAACAAGTTAGAAATCTGTATGCCGATGGTGTCTTTGATAGCTTTGCCAATTGTCATCTACTTATGACCTCCCTGTGACGCATTTCTTTCGGTATTTTCAAATTCGGAATTTTGTTTCTAGATGTTGTTCTGATTTCCCCTCTGCACCTCCTGAACAGGCTTGAGAAAGCTTGTTTTCAAACAGTCCACATCAGAGAGGAACGATTTCTAGGATATATGATTTTATTCAGGCGTTAGGTAGTGAGTCGAGCACCAAATTTAGGAATGCGTGGGAAACTGAGTTAGAAGTACAGATAAGTGAGGACTGTTGGGAACATGCTATAGGGAGGGTACAGTCTACCACTTCTTGTGCTCGTCTTGGACTTATCCAGTTCAAAGTTTTACACAGAGTCCATCTGTCCAAGTCGAGACTTTCTGCAATATATCCGGATGACAAGTGTGATAAATGTCATGGCTCTCCCTGCCATCTTGGCCATATGTTTTTCTTCTGCCCTGATCTCCATGGTTTTTGGTCTGTTTTTTTTTACCATCATGTTCACTATTCTTAGGGTAGATTTAAAGCCTTGCCCATTGATTGCTGTATTTGGGATTCCTGACGCCTCAGTTCCACTGAACTCGATACAAAAGGATATTATTGCTTTCACATCCCTTATAGCAAGACGTTCCCAACTGTTGCATTGGAAGTCTGCTAAATATCCATCTATCTTCCAGTGGCTAAAGGACGTAATTTTTTTTTCTAAAACTCGAGAAAATAAGGTATACGATGAGGGGTTGTAAGGGGGGGGGGGGTGTTTGTTTTTGGTGTTTGTACTTTTAATTTTGTTTTCCTTTGTTAGTATATTTTTAAAAAAACTGTGAACGATTTCTGCTAAGTGTTGCTTGGTTTGTTTTTTCTTCTCAATGAAATATTTGGGAAAGGGAAGGGAGAAAAAAGTAATGTTCAGCAGGAATGTTCAGCAGAAATGTTCAGCAGAAATGTTCAGCAGAAAGGTTCACTAGAAATGTTCAGTAGAAATGTTCAGCAGAAATGTTCAGCAGAAATGTTCAGCAGGAATGTTCAGCAGAAATGTTCAGCAGGAATGTTCAGCAGGAATGTTCAGCAGGAATGTTCAGTACAAATGTTCAGAAGAAATGTTCAGTAGAAATGTTCAATAGAAATGAAACTGGAGATTGTTAGTTTGAGCTGAAATAAAATATAAACACACACAAATAAATAAATAAATAAATAAAACAAAAAAAGCACATTTACATAAGTATTCACAGCCTTTGCCACGACACTCAAAATTGAGCTCAGGTGCATCCTGTTTCCACTGATCATCCTTGAGATGTTTCTACAACTTGATTGGAGTCCACCTGTGGTAAATTCAGTTGATTGGACATGATTTGGAAAGGCACACACCTGTCTATATAAGGTCCCACAGTTAACAATGCATGTCAGAGCACAAACCAAGCCATGAAGCCAGGAATTGTCTGGAGACCTCCAAGACAGGATTGTATCAATGCACGGATCTGGGAAAGGGTACAGAAATATTTCTGCAGCATTGAGGTCCCAATGAGCACAGTGGCCTCCATCATCCATAAATGGAAGAAGTTTGGAACCAGCAGGACTCTTCCTAGAGCTGGCCGCCCGGCCAAACTGAGCGATTGGGGGCGAAGGGCCTTAGTCAGGGAGGTGACCAAAAACCCGATGGTCACTCTGACAGAGCTCCAGCGTGTCTCTGTGGAGAGAGGAGAACCTTCCAGAAGGACAACCATCTCTGCAGAACTCCACCAATCAGGCCTGAATGGTAGAGTGGCCAGACAGTATTGGCCAGGTGATGACTGGAGGAAACCAGGCACCAGGCATCACCTGGCCAATGCCATCCCTACAGTGAAGCATGGTGGTGGCAGCATCATGCTGTGGGGATGTTTTTCAGCAGCAGGAACTGGTAGACTAGTCAGGTTCGAGGGAAAGATGAATGTGTCATGTCTTGTGACGTAAGGAAGATGAGGATGGATGCAAGTGCAGTAGGAACCGTTTTATTTAAGAGAGGCACAGACAGGTAAATCCGAAACGTGATCCAAAAACGTAATCCAAAAGATGCAAAAGGTCAGGCGATCGGCAAACAGGCGTAAACGGGGCAAGGCAGGAAACTATGTTGTGGTCACGGAAAACAGGGTCGATATACAAAACATGAAACATAAGCTATGACTATGAACTGGGAGCGGAGAAACCAGCGTGAACTAAACAAACGAATCTAACATGAAACATGAAACATGACATGGACTATGACTATGGTTAACTATGGAAAGGACTCTAAACTAATCTACTCTAATATATCTTATCTATTCTAATATTCCGCGCCGTGTGCTGGGAGGCGCAAGGTATATATACAAACATAATCAGCCTTGTAATGACTGACAGCTGAGGGCAATTCAGACACACCTGAAACAATAACCAATGACAGAACGAGGAGGAGACATAACAGAAACATAAACAACTGCACGAGTTGAAATGTCACGATTGTCAACAAGGGAAAAGCAGGTGCTCGCGCACCTTGCTTGTCCATGCGCGCTCACATGCTCTCCCGTGCGCTGCCTAAAGGGGAAACCGTGACAGAATGCAGCAATGTACAGAGACATCCTTGATGAAAACTTGCTCCAGAGCACGCTGGACCTCAGACCAGGGTGAAGGTTTATCTTCCAACAGGACAACGACCCTAAGCACACAGCCAAGATGAGGACGTCGCCCAGCGTTCCAGTCCCTCTGAGGACGTCGGCCAGCGTTCCAGTCCCACGGAGGACGTCACCCAGCATTCCAGTCTCGCTGAGGATGTCGCCCCAAGCTTCAGTCACACTGGGGGTGGTGCTCCGCCTGTTTGCTTCCTGGCGGAGGTCACCCTGTTTTCCGATGCATCAAGAGACAGATTACACAGGGGCCCAGGTCCCCTGCTGGAGGGGTTTTTTTGGCGCTCTGGGAGGAGCGCCTTTGGAGGGGAGGTTCTGTTATGATCCTCCCGGCAGATGGCGCTGTGGCGACCACATTCACGAGCGGCTTGCGAGCGCGCACGTGCTTGAAGTGCGCATGGACGCTAAAGCTGTGTGAAATGTTGCCAGCTGTCGGCAATTAAGAGACTGGTTACTTAAACCACTCACGTTGCTGTGCACATCGCGCGGCATTAAAGTGTTCAAGCGTTAAAGCAAAGTGAAGTAAAGTAAAATAAAGTGAAGTAAAGTGAAGTAAAGTGGAGAAAGGACTAATGGTGAAAGGACTAACAGAGAAGACAGAATGAATAATGGTGCCAGGTTGTCATGTTGCCTTGCTCTTTCTGTTTTCTTGTTCCTTAGTTTATGCCCTGTCATAGTTGAGAGTGTTTATGTCCTGTCATAGTTGAGTGTGTGTGCTATACCTTGTTAAGAGTGTTTATGCCATACCAGAGTTAAGAGTGTCGATGTCTTGCTCTAGTTAAATGAAGCGTTCAGGCCACAGTTATATGTGTTCATGACATAATTAGAGGACTGTTTCCTGCCTAATTTCTAGTTAAAGGAGAACTGTTTGTCAGTTAAATGTAGTAGAGTTTCCACACCCTGCTAAGTTTCATACTCTTTGCTTAAGTTTTAGTTTTATGTTTAAACCTGGTTTCCCGCCTCCTTGTGTGTTTAGTTAAGTGGCAAATAAAGACTGCACTCCTGCGCTTACTTCCTGTCTCGAGTCCTGTTTTGTAACACAGTGTGTATGGACACACAGAACGAATGTACAGAAACATGTCAGAGTATTAAATTACGTCATAAATATGTGAAAAATGTCATGCTGGAGGACATCATGCAATTAATTATATGAGTTTGTTAGAAAAACCAATTTCCTTTGCTCCCAGCCGCTTGAAAATCGCTGTATAGAGTTTGCAGCATCTGAAGAGCACCAGTGTGTATGCACACACAGGAGGAATGTGAATAAGTTTTGTTAGGGCAAATCAGATGTAAAGTGAATTTCTACACTTCAGTTGTCACTTTTTACACCTTATCATACTTTATCATCAACTTTTACATTTTAATGTAAACAATCATATTTCATAATATTTTAGGTCAGAAACATTTCATAGTACAATATTATGTGTAAATATGTGAAAAATATCAAATTGGAGTAGGTCGGACAATTCATTATATGAGTTTGTTAGAAAAACCACTTTCCTTTGCTCCTAGCGCCTTCTGAAGCGCTGTATAGCGTTTTGAGCGTATAAAGAGCACAAGTGTGTATGGGGACAGGATAAAAGGGATCTAGTTTTGTTATTGTACTTTTGATGAAAAGTTTTTTCTAGACATAAAATGTCACTTTTTTCACCTTATCACACTTTAACATCAACTTTTACATTTTAATGTAAACAATCATATTTCGTAATATTTTAGGTCAGAAACATTTCATAGTACTATATGATGTGTAAATATGTGAAAAATAACAAATTGGAATAGGTAGGGCCATTGATTATATGAGTTTGTTAGAAAAACCACTTTCCTTTGCTCCTAGCGCCTTCTGAAGCGCTGTATAGCGTTTTGAGCGTATAAAGAGCACAAGTGTGTACTGAGACACAGGATAAAAGGGATCTAGTTGTGTATTGTACTTTTGATGAAAAGTGACTTTCTAGACATAAAATGTCACTTTTTTCACCTTATCACACTTTAACATCAACTTTTACATTTTAATGTAAACAATCATATTTCGTAATATTTTAGGTCAGAAACATTTCATAGTACTATATGATGTGTAAATATGTGAAAAATAACAAATTGGAATAGGTAGGGCCATTGATTATATGAGTTTGTTAGAAAAACCACTTTCCTTTGCTCCTAGCGCCTTCTGAAGCGCTGTATAGCGTTTTGAGCGTATAAAGAGCACAAGTGTGTACTGGGACACAGGATAAAAGGGATCTAGTTTTGTTATTGTACTTTTTGATGAAAAGTGACTTTCTAGACATAAAATGTCACTTTTTCACCTTATCACACTTTAACATCAACTTTTACATTTTAATGTAAACAATCATATTTCGTAATATTTTAGGTCAGAAACATTTCATAGTACTATATGATGTGTAAATATGTGAAAAATATCAAATTGGAATAGGTAGGGCCATTGATTATATGAGTTTGTTAGAAAAACCACTTTCCTTTGCTCCTAGCGCCTTCTGAAGCGCTGTATAGCGTTTTGAGCGTATAAAGAGCACAAGTGTGTACTGAGACACAGGATAAAAGGGATCTAGTTGTGTTATTGTACTTTTGATGAAAAGTGACTTTCTAGACATAAAATGTCACTTTTTTCACCTTATCACACTTTAACATCAACTTTTACATTTTAATGTAAACAATCATATTTCGTAATATTTTAGGTCAGAAACATTTCATAGTACTATATGATGTGTAAATATGTGAAAAATAACAAATTGGAATAGGTAGGGCCATTGATTATATGAGTTTGTTAGAAAAACCACTTTCCTTTGCTCCTAGCGCCTTCTGAAGCGCTGTATAGCGTTTTGAGCGTATAAAGAGCACAAGTGTGTACTGGGACACAGGATAAAAGGGATCTAGTTTTGTTATTGTATTTTTGATGAAAAGTGACTTTCTAGACATAAAATGTCACTTTTTTCACCTTATCACACTTTAACATCAACTTTTACATTTTAATGTAAACAATCATATTTCGTAATATTTTAGGTCCGAAACATTTCATAGTACTATATGATGTGTAAATATGTGAAAAATAACAAATTGGAATAGGTAGGGCCATTGATTATATGAGTTTGTTAGAAAAACCACTTTCCTTTGCTCCTAGCGCCTTCTGAAGCGCTGTATAGCGTTTTGAGCGTATAAAGAGCACAAGTGTGTACTGAGACACAGGATAAAAGGGATCTAGTTGTGTTATTGTACTTTTGATGAAAAGTGACTTTCTAGACATAAAATGTCACTTTTTTCACCTTATCACACTTTAACATCAACTTTTACATTTTAATGTAAACAATCATATTTCGTAATATTTTAGGTCAGAAACATTTCATAGTACTATATGATGTGTAAATATGTGAAAAATATCAAATTGGAATAGGTAGGGCCATTGATTATATGAGTTTGTTAGAAAAACCACTTTCCTTTGCTCCTAGCGCCTTCTGAAGCGCTGTATAGCGTTTTGAGCGTATAAAGAGCACAAGTGTGTACTGGGACACAGGATAAAAGGGATCTAGTTTTGTTATTGTACTTTTGATGAAAAGTGACTTTCTAGACATAAAATGTCACTTTTTTCACCTTATCACACTTTAACATCAACTTTTACATTTTAATGTAAACAATCATATTTCGTAATATTTTAGGTCAGAAACATTTCATAGTACTATATGATGTGTAAATATGTGAAAAATAACAAATTGGAATAGGTAGGGCCATTGATTATATGAGTTTGTTAGAAAAACCACTTTCCTTTGCTCCTAGCGCCTTCTGAAGCGCTGTATAGCGTTTTGAGCGTATAAAGAGCACAAGTGTGTACTGAGACACAGGATAAAAGGGATCTAGTTGTGTTATTGTACTTTTGATGAAAAGTGACTTTCTAGACATAAAATGTCACTTTTTTCACCTTATCACACTTTAACATCAACTTTTACATTTTAATGTAAACAATCATATTTCGTAATATTTTAGGTCAGAAACATTTCATAGTACTATATGATGTGTAAATATGTGAAAAATAACAAATTGGAATAGGTAGGGCCATTGATTATATGAGTTTGTTAGAAAAACCACTTTCCTTTGCTCCTAGCGCCTTCTGAAGCGCTGTATAGCGTTTTGAGCGTATAAAGAGCACAAGTGTGTACTGAGACACAGGATAAAAGGGATCTAGTTGTGTTATTGTACTTTTGATGAAAAGTGACTTTCTAGACATAAAATGTCACTTTTTTCACCTTATCACACTTTAACATCAACTTTTACATTTTAATGTAAACAATCATATTTCGTAATATTTTAGGTCAGAAACATTTCATAGTACTATATGATGTGTAAATATGTGAAAAATAACAAATTGGAATAGGTAGGGCCATTGATTATATGAGTTTGTTAGAAAAACCACTTTCCTTTGCTCCTAGCGCCTTCTGAAGCGCTGTATAGCGTTTTGAGCGTATAAAGAGCACAAGTGTGTACTGAGACACAGGATAAAAGGGATCTAGTTGTGTTATTGTACTTTTGATGAAAAGTGACTTTCTAGACATAAAATGTCACTTTTTTCACCTTATCACACTTTAACATCAACTTTTACATTTTAATGTAAACAATCATATTTCGTAATATTTTAGGTCAGAAACATTTCATAGTACTATATGATGTGTAAATATGTGAAAAATAACAAATTGGAATAGGTAGGGCCATTGATTATATGAGTTTGTTAGAAAAACCACTTTCCTTTGCTCCTAGCGCCTTCTGAAGCGCTGTATAGCGTTTTGAGCGTATAAAGAGCACAAGTGTGTACTGAGACACAGGATAAAAGGGATCTAGTTGTGTTATTGTACTTTTGATGAAAAGTGACTTTCTAGACATAAAATGTCACTTTTTTCACCTTATCACACTTTAACATCAACTTTTACATTTTAATGTAAACAATCATATTTCGTAATATTTTAGGTCAGAAACATTTCATAGTACTATATGATGTGTAAATATGTGAAAAATAACAAATTGGAATAGGTAGGGCCATTGATTATATGAGTTTGTTAGAAAAACCACTTTCCTTTGCTCCTAGCGCCTTCTGAAGCGCTGTATAGCGTTTTGAGCGTATAAAGAGCACAAGTGTGTACTGGGACACAGGATAAAAGGGATCTAGTTTTGTTATTGTACTTTTGATGAAAAGTGACTTTCTAGACATAAAATGTCACTTTTTTCACCTTATCACACTTTAACATCAACTTTTACATTTTAATGTAAACAATCATATTTCGTAATATTTTAGGTCAGAAACATTTCATAGTACTATATGATGTGTAAATATGTGAAAAATAACAAATTGGAATAGGTAGGGCCATTGATTATATGAGTTTGTTAGAAAAACCACTTTCCTTTGCTCCTAGCGCCTTCTGAAGCGCTGTATAGCGTTTTGAGCGTATAAAGAGCACAAGTGTGTACTGAGACACAGGATAAAAGGGATCTAGTTGTGTTATTGTACTTTTGATGAAAAGTGACTTTCTAGACATAAAATGTCACTTTTTTCACCTTATCACACTTTAACATCAACTTTTACATTTTAATGTAAACAATCATATTTCGTAATATTTTAGGTCAGAAACATTTCATAGTACTATATGATGTGTAAATATGTGAAAAATAACAAATTGGAATAGGTAGGGCCATTGATTATATGAGTTTGTTAGAAAAACCACTTTCCTTTGCTCCTAGCGCCTTCTGAAGCGCTGTATAGCGTTTTGAGCGTATAAAGAGCACAAGTGTGTACTGAGACACAGGATAAAAGGGATCTAGTTGTGTTATTGTACTTTTGATGAAAAGTGACTTTCTAGACATAAAATGTCACTTTTTTCACCTTATCACACTTTAACATCAACTTTTACATTTTAATGTAAACAATCATATTTCGTAATATTTTAGGTCAGAAACATTTCATAGTACTATATGATGTGTAAATATGTGAAAAATAACAAATTGGAATAGGTAGGGCCATTGATTATATGAGTTTGTTAGAAAAACCACTTTCCTTTGCTCCTAGCGCCTTCTGAAGCGCTGTATAGCGTTTTGAGCGTATAAAGAGCACAAGTGTGTATGGGGACACAGGATAAAAGGGATCTAGTTTTGTTATTGTACTTTTGATGAAAAGTGACTTTCTAGACATAAAATGTCACTTTTTTCACCTTATCACACTTTAACATCAACTTTTACATTTTAATGTAAACAATCATATTTCGTAATATTTTAGGTCAGAAACATTTCATAGTACTATATGATGTGTAAATATGTGAAAAATAACAAATTGGAATAGGTAGGGCCATTGATTATATGAGTTTGTTAGAAAAACCACTTTCCTTTGCTCCTAGCGCCTTCTGAAGCGCTGTATAGCGTTTTGAGCGTATAAAGAGCACAAGTGTGTACTGGGACACAGGATAAAAGGGATCTAGTTTTGTTATTGTACTTTTGATGAAAAGTGACTTTCTAGACATAAAATGTCACTTTTTTCACCTTATCACACTTTAACATCAACTTTTACATTTTAATGTAAACAATCATATTTCGTAATATTTTAGGTCAGAAACATTTCATAGTACTATATGATGTGTAAATATGTGAAAAATAACAAATTGGAATAGGTAGGGCCATTGATTATATGAGTTTGTTAGAAAAACCACTTTCCTTTGCTCCTAGCGCCTTCTGAAGCGCTGTATAGCGTTTTGAGCGTATAAAGAGCACAAGTGTGTACTGGGACACAGGATAAAAGGGATCTAGTTTTGTTATTGTACTTTTGATGAAAAGTGACTTTCTAGACATAAAATGTCACTTTTTTCACCTTATCACACTTTAACATCAACTTTTACATTTTAATGTAAACAATCATATTTCGTAATATTTTAGGTCAGAAACATTTCATAGTACTATATGATGTGTAAATATGTGAAAAATAACAAATTGGAATAGGTAGGGCCATTGATTATATGAGTTTGTTAGAAAAACCACTTTCCTTTGCTCCTAGCGCCTTCTGAAGCGCTGTATAGCGTTTTGAGCGTATAAAGAGCACAAGTGTGTACTGAGACACAGGATAAAAGGGATCTAGTTGTGTTATTGTACTTTTGATGAAAAGTGACTTTCTAGACATAAAATGTCACTTTTTTCACCTTATCACACTTTAACATCAACTTTTACATTTTAATGTAAACAATCATATTTCGTAATATTTTAGGTCAGAAACATTTCATAGTACTATATGATGTGTAAATATGTGAAAAATAACAAATTGGAATAGGTAGGGCCATTGATTATATGAGTTTGTTAGAAAAACCACTTTCCTTTGCTCCTAGCGCCTTCTGAAGCGCTGTATAGCGTTTTGAGCGTATAAAGAGCACAAGTGTGTACTGGGACACAGGATAAAAGGGATCTAGTTTTGTTATTGTACTTTTGATGAAAAGTGACTTTCTAGACATAAAATGTCACTTTTTTCACCTTATCACACTTTAACATCAACTTTTACATTTTAATGTAAACAATCATATTTCGTAATATTTTAGGTCAGAAACATTTCATAGTACTATATGATGTGTAAATATGTGAAAAATAACAAATTGGAATAGGTAGGGCCATTGATTATATGAGTTTGTTAGAAAAACCACTTTCCTTTGCTCCTAGCGCCTTCTGAAGCGCTGTATAGCGTTTTGAGCGTATAAAGAGCACAAGTGTGTACTGGGACACAGGATAAAAGGGATCTAGTTTTGTTATTGTACTTTTGATGAAAAGTGACTTTCTAGACATAAAATGTCACTTTTTTCACCTTATCACACTTTAACATCAACTTTTACATTTTAATGTAAACAATCATATTTCGTAATATTTTAGGTCAGAAACATTTCATAGTACTATATGATGTGTAAATATGTGAAAAATAACAAATTGGAATAGGTAGGGCCATTGATTATATGAGTTTGTTAGAAAAACCACTTTCCTTTGCTCCTAGCGCCTTCTGAAGCGCTGTATAGCGTTTTGAGCGTATAAAGAGCACAAGTGTGTACTGAGACACAGGATAAAAGGGATCTAGTTGTGTTATTGTACTTTTGATGAAAAGTGACTTTCTAGACATAAAATGTCACTTTTTTCACCTTATCACACTTTAACATCAACTTTTACATTTTAATGTAAACAATCATATTTCGTAATATTTTAGGTCAGAAACATTTCATAGTACTATATGATGTGTAAATATGTGAAAAATAACAAATTGGAATAGGTAGGGCCATTGATTATATGAGTTTGTTAGAAAAACCACTTTCCTTTGCTCCTAGCGCCTTCTGAAGCGCTGTATAGCGTTTTGAGCGTATAAAGAGCACAAGTGTGTATGGGACACAGGATAAAAGGGATCTAGTTGTGTTATTGTACTTTTGATGAAAAGTGACTTTCTAGACATAAAATGTCACTTTTTCACCTTATCACACTTTAACATCAACTTTTACATTTTAATGTAAACAATCATATTTCGTAATATTTTAGGTCAGAAACATTTCATAGTACTATATGATGTGTAAATATGTGAAAAATAACAAATTGGAATAGGTAGGGCCATTGATTATATGAGTTTGTTAGAAAAACCACTTTCCTTTGCTCCTAGCGCCTTCTGAAGCGCTGTATAGCGTTTTGAGCGTATAAAGAGCACAAGTGTGTACTGAGACACAGGATAAAAGGGATCTAGTTGTGTTATTGTACTTTTGATGAAAAGTGACTTTCTAGACATAAAATGTCACTTTTTTCACCTTATCACACTTTAACATCAACTTTTACATTTTAATGTAAACAATCATATTTCGTAATATTTTAGGTCAGAAACATTTCATAGTACTATATGATGTGTAAATATGTGAAAAATAACAAATTGGAATAGGTAGGGCCATTGATTATATGAGTTTGTTAGAAAAACCACTTTCCTTTGCTCCTAGCGCCTTCTGAAGCGCTGTATAGCGTTTTGAGCGTATAAAGAGCACAAGTGTGTACTGGGACACAGGATAAAAGGGATCTAGTTGTGTTATTGTACTTTTGATGAAAAGTGACTTTCTAGACATAAAATGTCACTTTTTTCACCTTATCACACTTTAACATCAACTTTTACATTTTAATGTAAACAATCATATTTCGTAATATTTTAGGTCAGAAACATTTCATAGTACTATATGATGTGTAAATATGTGAAAAATAACAAATTGGAATAGGTAGGGCCATTGATTATATGAGTTTGTTAGAAAAACCACTTTCCTTTGCTCCTAGCGCCTTCTGAAGCGCTGTATAGCGTTTTGAGCGTATAAAGAGCACAAGTGTGTACTGAGACACAGGATAAAAGGGATCTAGTTGTGTTATTGTACTTTTGATGAAAAGTGACTTTCTAGACATAAAATGTCACTTTTTTCACCTTATCACACTTTAACATCAACTTTTACATTTTAATGTAAACAATCATATTTCGTAATATTTTAGGTCAGAAACATTTCATAGTACTATATGATGTGTAAATATGTGAAAAATAACAAATTGGAATAGGTAGGGCCATTGATTATATGAGTTTGTTAGAAAAACCACTTTCCTTTGCTCCTAGCGCCTTCTGAAGCGCTGTATAGCGTTTTGAGCGTATAAAGAGCACAAGTGTGTACTGAGACACAGGATAAAAGGGATCTAGTTGTGTTATTGTACTTTTGATGAAAAGTGACTTTCTAGACATAAAATGTCACTTTTTTCACCTTATCACACTTTAACATCAACTTTTACATTTTAATGTAAACAATCATATTTCGTAATATTTTAGGTCAGAAACATTTCATAGTACTATATGATGTGTAAATATGTGAAAAATAACAAATTGGAATAGGTAGGGCCATTGATTATATGAGTTTGTTAGAAAAACCACTTTCCTTTGCTCCTAGCGCCTTCTGAAGCGCTGTATAGCGTTTTGAGCGTATAAAGAGCACAAGTGTGTACTGAGACACAGGATAAAAGGGATCTAGTTGTGTTATTGTACTTTTGATGAAAAGTGACTTTCTAGACATAAAATGTCACTTTTTTCACCTTATCACACTTTAACATCAACTTTTACATTTTAATGTAAACAATCATATTTCGTAATATTTTAGGTCAGAAACATTTCATAGTACTATATGATGTGTAAATATGTGAAAAATAACAAATTGGAATAGGTAGGGCCATTGATTATATGAGTTTGTTAGAAAAACCACTTTCCTTTGCTCCTAGCGCCTTCTGAAGCGCTGTATAGCGTTTTGAGCGTATAAAGAGCACAAGTGTGTATGGGACACAGGATAAAAGGGATCTAGTTTTGTTATTGTACTTTTGATGAAAAGTGACTTTCTAGACATAAAATGTCACTTTTTTCACCTTATCACACTTTAACATCAACTTTTACATTTTAATGTAAACAATCATATTTCGTAATATTTTAGGTCAGAAACATTTCATAGTACTATATGATGTGTAAATATGTGAAAAATAACAAATTGGAATAGGTAGGGCCATTGATTATATGAGTTTGTTAGAAAAACCACTTTCCTTTGCTCCTAGCGCCTTCTGAAGCGCTGTATAGCGTTTTGAGCGTATAAAGAGCACAAGTGTGTACTGAGACACAGGATAAAAGGGATCTAGTTGTGTTATTGTACTTTTGATGAAAAGTGACTTTCTAGACATAAAATGTCACTTTTTTCACCTTATCACACTTTAACATCAACTTTTACATTTTAATGTAAACAATCATATTTCGTAATATTTTAGGTCAGAAACATTTCATAGTACTATATGATGTGTAAATATGTGAAAAATAACAAATTGGAATAGGTAGGGCCATTGATTATATGAGTTTGTTAGAAAAACCACTTTCCTTTGCTCCTAGCGCCTTCTGAAGCGCTGTATAGCGTTTTGAGCGTATAAAGAGCACAAGTGTGTACTGAGACACAGGATAAAAGGGATCTAGTTGTGTTATTGTACTTTTGATGAAAAGTGACTTTCTAGACATAAAATGTCACTTTTTTCACCTTATCACACTTTAACATCAACTTTTACATTTTAATGTAAACAATCATATTTCGTAATATTTTAGGTCAGAAACATTTCATAGTACTATATGATGTGTAAATATGTGAAAAATAACAAATTGGAATAGGTAGGGCCATTGATTATATGAGTTTGTTAGAAAAACCACTTTCCTTTGCTCCTAGCGCCTTCTGAAGCGCTGTATAGCGTTTTGAGCGTATAAAGAGCACAAGTGTGTACTGAGACACAGGATAAAAGGGATCTAGTTGTGTTATTGTACTTTTGATGAAAAGTGACTTTCTAGACATAAAATGTCACTTTTTTCACCTTATCACACTTTAACATCAACTTTTACATTTTAATGTAAACAATCATATTTCGTAATATTTTAGGTCAGAAACATTTCATAGTACTATATGATGTGTAAATATGTGAAAAATAACAAATTGGAATAGGTAGGGCCATTGATTATATGAGTTTGTTAGAAAAACCACTTTCCTTTGCTCCTAGCGCCTTCTGAAGCGCTGTATAGCGTTTTGAGCGTATAAAGAGCACAAGTGTGTACTGGGACACAGGATAAAAGGGATCTAGTTTTGTTATTGTACTTTTGATGAAAAGTGACTTTCTAGACATAAAATGTCACTTTTTTCACCTTATCACACTTTAACATCAACTTTTACATTTTAATGTAAACAATCATATTTCGTAATATTTTAGGTCAGAAACATTTCATAGTACTATATGATGTGTAAATATGTGAAAAATAACAAATTGGAATAGGTAGGGCCATTGATTATATGAGTTTGTTAGAAAAACCACTTTCCTTTGCTCCTAGCGCCTTCTGAAGCGCTGTATAGCGTTTTGAGCGTATAAAGAGCACAAGTGTGTACTGAGACACAGGATAAAAGGGATCTAGTTGTGTTATTGTACTTTTGATGAAAAGTGACTTTCTAGACATAAAATGTCACTTTTTTCACCTTATCACACTTTAACATCAACTTTTACATTTTAATGTAAACAATCATATTTCGTAATATTTTAGGTCAGAAACATTTCATAGTACTATATGATGTGTAAATATGTGAAAAATAACAAATTGGAATAGGTAGGGCCATTGATTATATGAGTTTGTTAGAAAAACCACTTTCCTTTGCTCCTAGCGCCTTCTGAAGCGCTGTATAGCGTTTTGAGCGTATAAAGAGCACAAGTGTGTACTGAGACACAGGATAAAAGGGATCTAGTTTTGTTATTGTACTTTTGATGAAAAGTGACTTTCTAGACATAAAATGTCACTTTTTTCACCTTATCACACTTTAACATCAACTTTTACATTTTAATGTAAACAATCATATTTCGTAATATTTTAGGTCAGAAACATTTCATAGTACTATATGATGTGTAAATATGTGAAAAATAACAAATTGGAATAGGTAGGGCCATTGATTATATGAGTTTGTTAGAAAAACCACTTTCCTTTGCTCCTAGCGCCTTCTGAAGCGCTGTATAGCGTTTTGAGCGTATAAAGAGCACAAGTGTGTACTGGGACACAGGATAAAAGGGATCTAGTTTTGTTATTGTACTTTTGATGAAAAGTGACTTTCTAGACATAAAATGTCACTTTTTTCACCTTATCACACTTTAACATCAACTTTTACATTTTAATGTAAACAATCATATTTCGTAATATTTTAGGTCAGAAACATTTCATAGTACTATATGATGTGTAAATATGTGAAAAATAACAAATTGGAATAGGTAGGGCCATTGATTATATGAGTTTGTTAGAAAAACCACTTTCCTTTGCTCCTAGCGCCTTCTGAAGCGCTGTATAGCGTTTTGAGCGTATAAAGAGCACAAGTGTGTACTGAGACACAGGATAAAAGGGATCTAGTTGTGTTATTGTACTTTTGATGAAAAGTGACTTTCTAGACATAAAATGTCACTTTTTTCACCTTATCACACTTTAACATCAACTTTTACATTTTAATGTAAACAATCATATTTCGTAATATTTTAGGTCAGAAACATTTCATAGTACTATATGATGTGTAAATATGTGAAAAATAACAAATTGGAATAGGTAGGGCCATTGATTATATGAGTTTGTTAGAAAAACCACTTTCCTTTGCTCCTAGCGCCTTCTGAAGCGCTGTATAGCGTTTTGAGCGTATAAAGAGCACAAGTGTGTACTGAGACACAGGATAAAAGGGATCTAGTTGTGTTATTGTACTTTTGATGAAAAGTGACTTTCTAGACATAAAATGTCACTTTTTTCACCTTATCACACTTTAACATCAACTTTTACATTTTAATGTAAACAATCATATTTCGTAATATTTTAGGTCAGAAACATTTCATAGTACTATATGATGTGTAAATATGTGAAAAATAACAAATTGGAATAGGTAGGGCCATTGATTATATGAGTTTGTTAGAAAAACCACTTTCCTTTGCTCCTAGCGCCTTCTGAAGCGCTGTATAGCGTTTTGAGCGTATAAAGAGCACAAGTGTGTACTGAGACACAGGATAAAAGGGATCTAGTTGTGTTATTGTACTTTTGATGAAAAGTGACTTTCTAGACATAAAATGTCACTTTTTTCACCTTATCACACTTTAACATCAACTTTTACATTTTAATGTAAACAATCATATTTCGTAATATTTTAGGTCAGAAACATTTCATAGTACTATATGATGTGTAAATATGTGAAAAATAACAAATTGGAATAGGTAGGGCCATTGATTATATGAGTTTGTTAGAAAAACCACTTTCCTTTGCTCCTAGCGCCTTCTGAAGCGCTGTATAGCGTTTTGAGCGTATAAAGAGCACAAGTGTGTACTGAGACACAGGATAAAAGGGATCTAGTTGTGTTATTGTACTTTTGATGAAAAGTGACTTTCTAGACATAAAATGTCACTTTTTTCACCTTATCACACTTTAACATCAACTTTTACATTTTAATGTAAACAATCATATTTCGTAATATTTTAGGTCAGAAACATTTCATAGTACTATATGATGTGTAAATATGTGAAAAATAACAAATTGGAATAGGTAGGGCCATTGATTATATGAGTTTGTTAGAAAAACCACTTTCCTTTGCTCCTAGCGCCTTCTGAAGCGCTGTATAGCGTTTTGAGCGTATAAAGAGCACAAGTGTGTACTGAGACACAGGATAAAAGGGATCTAGTTGTGTTATTGTACTTTTGATGAAAAGTGACTTTCTAGACATAAAATGTCACTTTTTTCACCTTATCACACTTTAACATCAACTTTTACATTTTAATGTAAACAATCATATTTCGTAATATTTTAGGTCAGAAACATTTCATAGTACTATATGATGTGTAAATATGTGAAAAATAACAAATTGGAATAGGTAGGGCCATTGATTATATGAGTTTGTTAGAAAAACCACTTTCCTTTGCTCCTAGCGCCTTCTGAAGCGCTGTATAGCGTTTTGAGCGTATAAAGAGCACAAGTGTGTACTGGGACACAGGATAAAAGGGATCTAGTTGTGTTATTGTACTTTTGATGAAAAGTGACTTTCTAGACATAAAATGTCACTTTTTTCACCTTATCACACTTTAACATCAACTTTTACATTTTAATGTAAACAATCATATTTCGTAATATTTTAGGTCAGAAACATTTCATAGTACTATATGATGTGTAAATATGTGAAAAATAACAAATTGGAATAGGTAGGGCCATTGATTATATGAGTTTGTTAGAAAAACCACTTTCCTTTGCTCCTAGCGCCTTCTGAAGCGCTGTATAGCGTTTTGAGCGTATAAAGAGCACAAGTGTGTACTGAGACACAGGATAAAAGGGATCTAGTTGTGTTATTGTACTTTTGATGAAAAGTGACTTTCTAGACATAAAATGTCACTTTTTTCACCTTATCACACTTTAACATCAACTTTTACATTTTAATGTAAACAATCATATTTCGTAATATTTTAGGTCAGAAACATTTCATAGTACTATATGATGTGTAAATATGTGAAAAATAACAAATTGGAATAGGTAGGGCCATTGATTATATGAGTTTGTTAGAAAAACCACTTTCCTTTGCTCCTAGCGCCTTCTGAAGCGCTGTATAGCGTTTTGAGCGTATAAAGAGCACAAGTGTGTACTGGGACACAGGATAAAAGGGATCTAGTTTTGTTATTGTACTTTTGATGAAAAGTGACTTTCTAGACATAAAATGTCACTTTTTTCACCTTATCACACTTTAACATCAACTTTTACATTTTAATGTAAACAATCATATTTCGTAATATTTTAGGTCAGAAACATTTCATAGTACTATATGATGTGTAAATATGTGAAAAATAACAAATTGGAATAGGTAGGGCCATTGATTATATGAGTTTGTTAGAAAAACCACTTTCCTTTGCTCCTAGCGCCTTCTGAAGCGCTGTATAGCGTTTTGAGCGTATAAAGAGCACAAGTGTGTACTGAGACACAGGATAAAAGGGATCTAGTTGTGTTATTGTACTTTTGATGAAAAGTGACTTTCTAGACATAAAATGTCACTTTTTTCACCTTATCACACTTTAACATCAACTTTTACATTTTAATGTAAACAATCATATTTCGTAATATTTTAGGTCAGAAACATTTCATAGTACTATATGATGTGTAAATATGTGAAAAATAACAAATTGGAATAGGTAGGGCCATTGATTATATGAGTTTGTTAGAAAAACCACTTTCCTTTGCTCCTAGCGCCTTCTGAAGCGCTGTATAGCGTTTTGAGCGTATAAAGAGCACAAGTGTGTACTGAGACACAGGATAAAAGGGATCTAGTTGTGTTATTGTACTTTTGATGAAAAGTGACTTTCTAGACATAAAATGTCACTTTTTTCACCTTATCACACTTTAACATCAACTTTTACATTTTAATGTAAACAATCATATTTCGTAATATTTTAGGTCAGAAACATTTCATAGTACTATATGATGTGTAAATATGTGAAAAATAACAAATTGGAATAGGTAGGGCCATTGATTATATGAGTTTGTTAGAAAAACCACTTTCCTTTGCTCCTAGCGCCTTCTGAAGCGCTGTATAGCGTTTTGAGCGTATAAAGAGCACAAGTGTGTACTGAGACACAGGATAAAAGGGATCTAGTTGTGTTATTGTACTTTTGATGAAAAGTGACTTTCTAGACATAAAATGTCACTTTTTTCACCTTATCACACTTTAACATCAACTTTTACATTTTAATGTAAACAATCATATTTCGTAATATTTTAGGTCAGAAACATTTCATAGTACTATATGATGTGTAAATATGTGAAAAATAACAAATTGGAATAGGTAGGGCCATTGATTATATGAGTTTGTTAGAAAAACCACTTTCCTTTGCTCCTAGCGCCTTCTGAAGCGCTGTATAGCGTTTTGAGCGTATAAAGAGCACAAGTGTGTACTGGGACACAGGAAAA